>NC_083483.1:1565455-1570455 GCF_030014155.1 Tachysurus vachellii | reverse complement strand
TGCTTTCACAGGCGTTTGTTCGATTCCCCAAATTACGTGACACTCTTCCTCCTGCGCTCTTCATGCTGACGGCGGTAAAGGTAAATGTTAAGCCGGCGGGGAACGAAGACGAGGCGCCACACAAAGCACCTTTCTGACCTTCACAGAGGAGAATCGATCCCCTCAGAACAACTGCACATTTTCCTTTTTGTCTAAGAGTTCGTTTATTTAAATAGTGTGGTGCAAAATGTCAGGGTGCATATATGAAAAAAAAAATTAATTTGGGTCAAAATGGCGAAAACTACAAAAGTGTTTTTTAATTTATTTTTGAATGCTTGATGTTGGTCGAAAGGTTTTTGAGTGTTTCATAAAACAGTAGGATTAAATTTTTGTGAAAATTCTTCATGTGAGGTCACAAGATTAGTGGTAAAATAATTCAAGATTAATTCAGGTCAAAATTATGGATTTTAAACTACCACTGGATTGAATTTGTGTCACAAGTGAGATTGTATATTTGTAAAAAATGCTTGATTTGTTCAAAATGCCATATTTTAAACAATAATATAGTTAAATTTGTCCAAATTAGACATTTGTGTAGTTATATAAGTTCATTCATTCATTCATCTTCTACCGCTTATCCGAACTACCTCGGGTCACGGGGAGCCTGTGCCTATCTCAGGCGTCATTGGGCATGAAGGCAGGATACACCCTGGACGGAGTGCCAACCCATCGCAGGGCACACACACACACACACTCATTCACTCACGCAATCACACACTACGGACAATTTTCCAGAGATGCCAATCAACCTACCATGCATGTCTTTGGACCGGGGGAGGAAACCGGAGTACCCGGAGGAAACCCCCGAGGCACGGGGAGAACATGCAAACTCCACACACACAAGGTGGAGGCGGGAATCGAACCCCCAACCCTGTGTGAGGCGAACGTGCTAACTACTAAGCCACTGTGCCCCCCGTTATATAAGTTATAAACATATAAAAGATTTGGGGCAAACAATATTTAGTTTCATATGTTTGAATAAGGTCAAAATGTGGAAATGTGGAACAACGCTAAAATTATTTTCCAGCATTAAATATATAATGTTCTGTACATTTCTATATTGTTTGTAAGTTATAAGTTATGAGACATGAATTTTGATCAAATCAATAAGTATGTCTCAAACCAGTGGAACGTTACTGAGAAACTGTCAGCTTTGGCAACATAAAGATGAAGGACCGACCCGTGCAAAGCTCTGGATCTTCTTAGCAATTTTGAGGAGCAGTTTCCCAAAACTGCCGGGTGGAAATGAAAGAGCTGAGTGTTGGATGCACAGGCAGAGCAGATACGCAGGAGTGAGCTTGTGATCGTCGCCGCTTGGCTCGATCAGCGTGAGCACCCGGTTCACCAGTGCATCCTCTTGAGCTCGCTTAAACTCCAGCACCAACTTCCTCTTCTTTGACCCCTTTGCATTCTTTGAGCTTTGGTGAAATCCCGCCTGCTCCCGCGGAGCAGCACCGCACGTCGGACACGCCTCCCCATTTATGGACCCGAGGGTGCGGAGGCGGTTCAGGGTGTGGCCTGGTAGTGGCTTGGCGCTCAGTGGGTCTCTATACAGAAAGATGTAATGGGCTCCAAATGACAGCAGGTCTCCATGACGGAGCGGAGTAGGTCGCTCAATATGTGTGAAGTTGACCAGCACGGTTCCATGGCCGACCGGTTCCAGGAAGAGCCGATGGTCTGAGAATGAGGAGGAAGAAGAAGAGGACGAAGAAGATGAGGAAGATGAGCGTCTGCGGCGTATGCGGCAGTGGAGTGCGAGGATGTCTGGAGATGACAAACAGATGTTTGGCCGCGTGCTTGCTGTCTCCTGACCCACCGTGTGCTGCTCCTTGTTCAACAGGTAAACCAGGCAGTCCTGTTAGAGCAATAAAGAAATATACAGACAGATAAATAAATAATACAACACCAAGTGTAAGATAGACAAATTGTTCATTGATAAAATAATATCACATGGTAAAGAAAACATGGCATCAATTTGAAGGAAAACCTGCTGCGCACACATCTGCTGCGCTTAGAGCTCACTTCATTGCTTGAGATCTGATCGTGTGTGTAACAGAGACTTCATGAGTCTTCAATGAACTCCAACCCTGTTTTTTTTTGGATTGTACAAGTCTGTAGTTACGTCTGAGGTCTGAGTAAATATTCTGTTTAATATAATTGGTCGAGAGGTTCTCACTCACTTGTCGGTTATACCCTTGAAGCAGCAGCAAATGAGGCGACTGGTAGAGGGAATGCTTGACTCCGCCCCCTTCTTTGCATCCGTCTGAGCGTGCACGTCCTGACCCGGGCAGCGTAGAGTAGCGCTTCTGTTCGTCCCCCGTCACACCCACCATGTTGAGACTGGTCTCGCTGAGACTGCGATACAGGGACGCGCCATGCTGCAGGGTCATCGTTCCTTTAGCACGATGCCGCTGAAGTTTGCGTGCCTGTGCATTTATATCTGACAGAGAAAATCAGATATGAAATGACCGTCTTCCTTCATTACTAACAACCAGTCATACTGTATGGAGAGTGCGATTCAGCCAGAATGAGGGTTATTAGCTAGACGAGTGATTAACATTACTCTGGTACGAGGCTGTGGTTAGCAGATGATGACAATATAATAAAAAAGGAAACTCAAACAAAAAGTGCCATGAGAGAACCTAGCCGAAAAATGACCTGAAAGTCGCGTGAAAAACAAAACACTACTGAAAAGAAAAGTTCTACGTCTTCTGTTCCAAATGCTGAACCCATGAAAACCTTCTGGCTCAGAAAACACGCACTAGCGTACTCTGCTGAGTGTGTAGCTTGACACTTTATGGTTATAGCTTTATAAAATATTAACAAAGAAAAAGGTGTTAGATAAATATTTACACTTTGAGATATCAGCTTGCCTTTGAGAAACTGATTACGACCCTACTATAAGAGTCGCAAAGAGTGAGACGTTTAACGAACACGAGAACCATGCAGACGAGATCGACATCAAAAATACTTAACTGTTATAATAAAATGCAGAGTGAAAGCAATAAAATCAAAACAATTGAGCCATGTAAAAGCTAAACGGACGTAGGAAATGTCGTAGCATGCGTTACAACATAACTTACAAATGATACAGGAATTACGGCATTATTATACTTGGGAACAATTCGTTAAAGTAAATCTTTCAGCGCAGTCTCGGTAGAGGTTTGGTGACGTATGAAGTGTTTAGTGATATAAAGAAACTACTGAAGGTGATGGAGCTATATCAGCTTTCGCGGGTGAAGAAGTAGTCTCTTGTTGAAGGACACTTGGACAGCCAAGTCATTATTATTCTCAGACATTATTTACCTTTCAGGTTTTGGGAACATGAGGGTGTGAGTACGCTGGGGTTATTTATTACAGCACGTATCACAGTATTTAGATATTTAATTCTCTACTGATATATAAATATATACACACACAGGGATAGTGTGCTTATGACAACACGTGTAAATAAAACACCTTGCAGAAGTATTCACCCCCATTTGAACTTTTCCTACATAACTGTATTATTAGAACCTGGAACTAAATGGACTTAAGTTTTGGTGTTGGTTGCATAAGTATTCGCATCCTTTATAACCAAACCTTTACAGACAGGTGTCTAGAACTTTGTCCTGGTTTCAGTCTCTAGATAAATTTAATTAAATTTAAATGAATTACCACAATTAATTATGGTAATTCTGAATTATGTTAATTCTGACATAAGCAGTCAGGAGTCTTAGCAATGGGGGTGACTACTTTAATGATCGTAACCCTTATGATGTCATTCACATATAATTGTAAAAGGTAAGTTGATTCGTGATATATAATCCCAAATAGTGCAGTGTTTTTTAGAGAAGAAACCAGGATGCCACCACCACCATGCTTCACTCTAAGTTAAGTCCGCTTCAGTTCCACTAAAACGTGCTGAATACTGATATAAGGCACGCAGGCTTGCGGTAATGTAAATAACAATAGTTAGACAAATAAAGGTTTATTAGGTATTTATATTAGCGTTTAGGTTCAAGAGGGTACGCAGCGTTTTATAGCTGTACTTATATAGTCATATTAATCACTAATTCAACTGTGATCTATATAAATAATCACATGGTTGGACAGAAAAAACTAATTCTCCACAGGCCTGAATTGGAGCTGTTTAGCCAAGACATGGTTGGTGTTTAGTGCTTAATACACAAGCATCATCAAGTCAATAAAAAAATACTTTACAGAAATCTCCTGTGTGCACTGATTTTTTTTTTTTTTTAATGGAATGCAGCGTTTAATGATCACGATGACGTAACTGCTATCAGTATCTGTTTATGGTCTTGGTGGAATGTGAAGGTGGAATATGCGGTGGAGAATCAGGCAGGACTTGGTGGGGCTGGTGGTTTGACGCCGTACCTGAGCACATTCCCCACCTTTATGATTTGAAGTGTTGGGCAGTACCATACGCCAGCCCCGGGGGGAACTCCGCTGGCATTTACCATGCCCCCCCCTACTCAGGGTGGATGTTAACACGGGGGAGTGTGTGTGAGGCCCTGGGGGCAGGTGCACAACACAGCAGAGTAGAATACATCAATAAAACAGTACAGAAAAACACAATCACACACTCATGCACTTAGAAAGGTTAACTGTTGATATGTTCAATGTTATAACCCGTGTGTGTATGCAATCTATTTTTAAATGTGTCGTCACAATTAATGAGGCCAAAACTCAAAGCAGGTCCATACCAAGCAGGTCTATCCTAGAAAATATACAGATTTATGTATCCTATTTTTCTGGTGTGCAGATTTGGCTTTTGAAAGCTTTCCGTCATCTCTCTGAGCCACTGTATGTATGAAGCTGCCATGTATGCATCTCCATGAGCACCCTCGACACACTACATCTGGTAGAAATAGTACCAGTGGTTAGAAACATACTGCATGACACAAGCTGAAAATTCATTGACACCACAAAACTCACCTTTCTTTTGGAAAGCTTCCAAA
>NC_083483.1:1370455-1555455 GCF_030014155.1 Tachysurus vachellii | reverse complement strand
AGGTGTGGGGAGGTGGGAAGAGAGGGAAATTAGAGAGGGGGGAGGGGGTGTGAGAGAGAAAAAGAGAGAGAGGGAGAGAGACCGAGAGAGAGGCGGGGGTGAGAGACAAAAAGAGAGAGAGAGAGAGAGAGAGAGATAGAGAAAGAGAGAGAGACAGAGAGAAAGACAGACAAAGAGAGACACAGAGAGAGAGAGAAAAGAGAGAGAGACAGAGAGAGTTGGGGGGACAGAGAGAGTGAGGGAGAGAGAGACACACACACAGAGAGAGAGATAGAGAAAGAGAAAGACAGAGAGAGGGGGGAGAGAGTGAGAGAGAAAAAGAGAGAGAGACAGAGAGAAAGACAGACAAAGAGAGACACAGAGAGAGAGAAAAGAGAGAGAGACAGAGAGAGTTGGGGGGACAGAGAGAGTGAGAGAGAGAGAGCGAGAGAGAGAGAGAGACACACACAGAGAGAGAGATAGAGAAAGAGAGAGACAGAGAGAGGGGGAGAAAGTGAGAGAGAAAAAAGAGAGAGAGAGACAGAGAGAAAAGAGAGAGAGACAGAGAGAGTTGGGGGACAGAGAGAGAGAGAGCAGGGGGTGGAGACAGACAGACAGACAGAGAGAGAGAGAGAGAGAGAGAGAGAGAGAGAGAGAGAGAGAGAGAGAGAGAGAGAGAGAGAGAGAGAGAGAGCGGGGGTGGAGACAGAGAGAGAGAGACAGAAAGACAGAGAGAGAGAGAGAAAGACAGAGAGAGAGAGAGAGGGGGGGTGGAGACAGACAGAGAGGGAAAGAGAGATAGAGAGAGAAAGAGAGAGAGAGATACTGCAGCAGTTTGCACAGAAAGAGACGCAGAGAAAGACAAAGAGGAATAAAAAGAGGAACATACAGAAAGAGAGAGAGACAATGAAAGTCTTTGGGAAAGTGATTCAGAACTGATACAAAGATGAAATGACACACACTGATTTACTGATTTATTTTTTATTTAATAATAGCTGAGTCATATCATATAAAACTTCAAATGAATTACTATCCTACTATTTAGCCATAATAAGTACATAATTCGGTTTTTGTGTCAACAATCACGTCAAATAAACAATGAGTTGTACATTGTTTAAGTTTAAACTTCTAGTAATGATTTCATGTAATAATTTGTGCCCCCTGCTGTACAGTATACACAACACCAGGAGTTCAGACAGCACAAAACCTACATTCCAGTGCATAAACAAAAGGTAAAAATCCCTATAAAATGGCAGATTTGTTGGATTTGTGGAGAGACAAAAACTCTGTGTGTGTGTTTTATCTTTCCCCAAAACACCATTAGTTATATACAGTTTATAGCACAGCACTGTTGTGTGAACTGATCTGATTGGTCAAAAGGTGTTGATTTATTTTCTCTGACAGCATCTCACAAAATGTTTACTACTAATATTAACGTGCTTAATCTCTTATTGCACTGACCATATACAGTATATCGTCGCTGTCGGTCGGAAACCTCGTATGTCCAAATCAATTTCATATTTTTTCACATATCGATGCTATTGGTCAGTCCCCACGTGGGTCTGTTATTTTTACAAGTTATTAACCAATCTAAAGTCTTGAAAATAGCTTGAGCGCAAATCTCATAACTCCATTGGACACTTCAACTGTCCACCTCTTCCTCACTCCGCGGGAGAGCTTCACGGCATATTTCTCCTCAAGAAGAGTCGCAACGAATCAACACGTCTTCTGAGGTAAATGTCTTCAAAACACTGGGCTCAAAGAAAAAAAATCTTGACCCCCGCTAGTTATTTCCAGAAAAATAACGGTTTTGGAAATACGAGGATTCCGTCTGACAGCGACGATATATAACTAGAAACAGATAAAAAGCATGACATGTAATATACAGTGTATATATATATATATATATATATATATATATATATATATATATATATATATATGAAATAAAATACCGTCACAGCAAAATAATCAGCGTTGTTTCGGTAACAGTGACTTGAAATAATGCCACACGATCGAGACGGTTTTCGTCATGAAACGCATTTTTGTTAAACGACGAGTTTTATAAAATACACACGTTAAGATACGTGAATAAAAATACAAACATTGCAGCAAAGTAACAATCACAAATCGCATAAAGTTAGATGTGTACGTCGTCCTTAACGTTTACGGTGTTTATAATGCGCGCTTTCGGCAGAACAAAAAAAAAAACATACACCGTTCTGAAAGGAGCCGAACGTGGAAAAGGCAAGAATGATATTTACAATGACATCCGCCATACTGTAGGTTTAGACACAAATCCAAGTCTAATTTATCCCAAAGACTAAACTCTAGCTGAAGAAAACAAAACAAAACAAAACAAACTAAACACGATCGGTTCAGTTTTCCACGAAGGCCTGGATTAGGATTGAGTTTAAGATTCACAAACAGTGATAAGGCAAAGTTCACTATGTAGATTTATCCACTGACTTTATTCTACGTGTTGTTTTTTTTTCCCTTTTAATGAATTCACTATTACCTGAATTTGCAATAGACCCAATTTTTAAAAAAAAAAGGAAGAAAAAAAAGTAGTTTTAATGTATGTGGCAGTGAGAGCTGTTTTTATAGAAATTTTTCAATTCATTTAATTATATGTTATATAATTAAATAATAAACATATATATATATGTTATATAATTAAAACAAAAAAACATTCAAAAAGGATAAATAAATAAATAAATAAATATATACATAAATAAATAAAGAGATGACACGATACTACTTTTACTGAAACTTATATCAGCCAATACCCACATTCCCACAACACCATACTGTACGCCACAATATTAATATTGGATAATACATTTCAACCTAAAAATAACTCAGTTGAGGGATCGAACTCAGAACCTTCCGATTGGTAGCCCAACACCTTAAAAACTAGGCTACCACATACCATATTTCTGGATGTATGGCATCTTTAAAATAAATGAGTGAATAAATAAATAAATAAATAAATAAATTCTCCAACTAGTCTCTAGTTCTACCAAAATGCAAAAATGAGGTCAGAGTGTTTATTAATTTTTTTTTTTTTTTTTTTTTTAAATATTTATATTTTTATACCTAAGAATCCAGGCAGTAACTCCAGCGTATGTAAGTAAACGTTGTAAAAGTTTAACAAACTAACTACACAGCATTTGTAAAGCCACACAGAAGTTCAAAGCTTTAATACGTGTATCTCTATCTGAATGAGATTTGGATTTATAACACTTATGTAAGTGGAATTATAGAAACGAGCATCAGGACAGCGTTGAAAGGTTCTGACACCGTCACTGAGTTCACACCCTCTAAGGGTATCATGTAAGTAAGATAACGGAGAAACATTCGTACACATTTTCGTTTGATAGAAATTTGCAAACTTGAGCAGGAGAAACGTTTAGGCAACAGCGGTGGAAACACAAGCACTAACTCTACGTTCACATTCGGCCTCTGATCCGTGATTTGGTGGCAATCTGATTGGTCTAATAGGAGTGTGGTTTAAATAATGAAAACGATGTTATTTATTTTAGTAAAACTGGCCATAACACTGTTCTGCTTCAGCATCTTAGTTTCATGTCCGCAATCATTTTCACGTTGTCTTTTATTATTTTGTTAGAGAGAGCGGGAAAAGTTCCGGAAGAAAATAATCGTCTGAAGAAAGAAACTTTTAAGTGCTTTTTTTTTTTTTTTTTTTATTACTAAAGCCAAATTTTGGAGAAAAGAGAGCTGTCTGAGAGATATTATATTAAAGATGCCCTGCCACACGTATTTCATTACTTTTGTGGTAATGTCTGAAGTTCACCATGGACTCTGTAACTTTTTTTGTGGAAAAAATGCCTTGGTTACCTTGTTTCAAGCCATTCTAGTGTGGTATAGAAAGCCTGCATGAAGACTCAGCTCGATTTGCACCAGTTCTCATGAATATTCACATGAGCTATGCTGCTTGGCTCCGATTGGCTAACCGCTAGGATATGAGAGCGCGACTATTCATTCACTCGGCACAATAAGTACCCTTGGCTAGAGGAAATTTGTTTACAATCACCTGGAATTGCGGCAGAACGGCTTCTTCACAAACCCGTTGACGTTCAGCCATCCTTGCTGTATAGGAAACTCACTGAGCTACACGAATTCTGGGGGCGCGGTCTCAAGTGGGAGAGCTCATGAATAGTAATGAGCTCGATCATTTCTATGTCACTCTGAGCAGCTTTTCTAATTGACCTGATTTCTCCGCTTATTTCTTTTAAGTGGCTAGAACTGACCGGGGAGGTAACAGTTCGTTTTCACATTCACGACACAACACAAACACATATGGACCTAACACATATCAAAAAATACAAGTAAAAACGGTTTTGTGTGGAAGGGCACCTTTAAATTATATATATTAGGCTTGTGCAATATAATTTGATCGTATCTCCAATATATCCATGATATCCAGTGATGTTTACTCAGAGAGTTGATATTATATATATATATATATATATATATATATATATATATATATATATTGTTTGTTTGTTTCCTTCAGCATTAATGAGACCCTTCAGAGATTTTCTTCACTTTTCCCCCGGAAATTAAACACATAAAACGGTCAGATTACAGAAGATTTCAGTTACAAAAATGATCTGGATTGTGCACTGAAGTCATTATACTTTCTAAATAAAAGCTCACTAACGTGATACTTGTGAATAATACATTCACTACAGAGTCACTTTAAATATTACATATAATAATAGTAAGAGTAATAAACAATAAATAATTAAGTACCAGACATAGTTGATCAATTAGAATTTTTTTTAAAATATTAAATCACATTTTTTTCTTACTTTACTTTATTTTTTTTATGTATTTTTTTTTCTGCACAGCAGTGGAATGTTTTGGAGAGATGGTGATGGCGCCGGACATCGTGTTAACCCTGAGAACAAAGTTTTGGCCCTTTCAGCCAATTAAATATGTGGACTGTGTGTGGTCCAGCTAATCCTTCTAATTATTTGTGGTCCTGAGGAACTGTGTCGAGACTTGTATGGTAAATTTAGACCCTTATTACTTAACACTAGCAGCTAAATGGGACAAAGTGAAATGTTAAGAGAAAAAATACTCTAAACTAGGACTTTGAACTAGACTGCGGAGACAGAAACTCGAAGCACTTTTGGCATTTCACACAGACACAACACCGAATGGCGAGAACGCACCCAGATGAGTGATACTATAAATACAACTGTCCTGCGTATCAACAGCAAACAGCACGGTGTAAACGCTAGCACAAGAGATAATCCCTCGCTTTTTCAGATTTTGGCAGTGAAAACATATTTCAAGTATCATCATGTCACATGTATTTTGTACTGCACTTTTGTACACAGATTGTACTTCTCTAATTTGCATTCATTTTTTTTTTAAATGTGTGGGGGTCTGGGAAAAACTCGACTTTTCCACAGATGTAAAGTTCTGACGAGCCGAAGTTTCAGTTTGTATCCAAAAAGCAACCAAAATTCACTGCTAGTTCAAGTAATTTGGTTCCTTATCTCAGTTAGCAGCTTATCATGTTACCGTAACCTTCACTGACCTCAGGAAAGAATCAATTGAATCGAATCATATCAGTGCTGAACTGAATCATATGTTTGTATGCTCTTGTATCGTCTAAAAGAGGAAGCTGAATACAGCTAATACTTATAATAATAATAATAATAATAATAATAATAATAATACTTAGAACATAGAAATACTTATCATAAACACGGTAAACAAGGAATTATTTTTATTTAGGCTATACTGTAAGTCTAACCTTGAGGGAAACTTCGGCCGCAATTAGAAATGTTTTGTGAGAATCAGTGCAGTGTAAATGTTCACACTCCGTTTCACGGACGTCTGTAGTTCAGTGAAGTGTTTTCCCAGAACGCCACGCACTTACTCTTCAAATGAATGTTTTACCGATAGCTTACATTCCTGTAGGAGGTACATCCGGTCTACACTGAGGCTTTCGATACCAAATTTGATCACGCCCTTGATCACGTCATTTCGCTCACTTGTTGGCATGATCGTCACACACCTGAAGAAATTTCCTAACGAGTTTATTCACTCCTTAGCACCCGATGAGCTCAGAGTCAAACATATAATATTTAAACTATATAAATGACTTTCTAAGAGGTTTCTGTTACAACCACTTGCGTATTCATAGCTGCGGCTTTGTGTGAAAGCAAGAATTCACACATCATGATAGCACTGCTAGCATTTTGTGTTGTTTTCAGCACTTCCAGAGATTGTTCATAGTTAGGCCACGCCCACTTCGGATGTAATACTAAAACTAAAGGTTTGAGTGACATCTGACCTCGGAATAAAGTCATTTACAAACCTTTGAGTTACAAACTGGTGTCACGGCGACCTCCATGAACGCTAGCTAGCTGAGAACCGACGCTAGCTGATCGTGATTTTATAATGTATTTACATATTTATATTAATTCCCCACAGATGTAATGGTTAGACGACATATTTTCCTGGGTAGGAATTTCAAGTTGTGGGAGAGATTTCTTTGGTTGTTCTTAGTTAGTGGTTGGAAATTCTGAGAGACAAAATTTAATCAAGCTGAATAACGATCAATGTAAATACAGATTCGGTTTGTGATTAGCAGCAAAAAGGAGACACTAATCATCATGGGGTCAATTGTACCATAATGGTTATATGAATAAAGACTGAACTCTACAGTCTCGCCCGTTGGGGTTCCCCTGAGTACGTTCCAATCGAGTGGAAGTGAGCAAGGGCATGTCAAGAAGAGTACTGAAACACAAATCTCGTCCAGAATCAACCGGAATCAAACCTAATGTTTTCTCACAGAGCCATTGTGTACGTTAATCCCAGCCAGTGGCTTGACCAGGGTTGCCAGGTTTCAGACACTCTTTTTCATGGTGAAACAGTGAGTATTCAGACACTCTTTTTCATGGTGAAACAGTGATTCACTCTCTCCACTCCATAATCCCCTTTTTCCCTCTTTACAATATATCAATGAAATACAAAAGAAAAGGTTCTGTTCAACATAAACACAATATCTGCATTTACACTTTGCCTTTGTACACAAATCTGAAAAATTGCAAACCTGTCATTAACTGCCCTGTCTGCCCTGTCTGCTGCTCCTCCGCCAAGCTGAGGGCAGTATGATTGTTTCTGGACAACCACTAGTGGACTTCTAGTAGTTATGGATGCAGTTTCCATTTTTCACCACTAGGTTTAAAGGAGCTCCAGCTGTTAAAGAGCGACAACAAGAACAAAATGTCGCTTACTCTAAACATGTCAGTGAAGTTTAAAATGTACGTAGGTGTTCATGAGGACTTTATGATTAACATTTGCTCAACACCACCTCTGATTCGATTTGTCCCTGATTGATTAATAAGGACAAGACGTGTAGCTGTGCTTCCCAAAGCAGTGTGTAAACCGATTAATAACAAAATGAAAGATTTATCCCGTTTTTAACCCAATTAGACCTTTAGATTACATACACTGTCATACACTCAGGTAAGTGAGGGCGTGTGTGTGTGTGTGTGTGTGTGTGTGTCACCGAGCGGTGCTGGTCTGTTGATTGCCAGGTGTGTACAAGTACTTCCAGATGGCGTAGTAATGGATGCCCGCCCCCATGGCAACAAACAGGTGCCATATGGCGTGCGCAAAGGGCACCACTCCATCACTTTTAAAGAACACCATCCCCAACACGTAACACCCACCACCAACCAACAGCTCGCACACACCCGACCTGTCCCCCTGAGAGAGAGTGAGAGCGAGAAAGAGTGAGAGAGAGAGAGAGAACATAAGTCATTTGAGAAACAGTCCATATATTTTTTCAGTCATGTGACCGGACACTTTCTTACCATAGACAGAATAACCATCGCTGGAAAGACTCCCATTGCCGTGTAGCAGACCAACTCCACCACTTTATACCTGAAACACAGTCCAAGAAGAGACGAGACGCTGATCTGATTTTCAGCTGCTTTTGCTGCACTTTACAGCGTCTGAGATGACAGAGCTTTCAGAACTGTTTCTGTAACACACACTTTAATGATTATTTATAGAATGAACGAATATCTGTAAAATGCTCAGCACTTTCTAACAGGCATGAGGAAAGCTCTAAGGTTCCCTGTAAAGTTTTCTCACATCTTCACACATCTAAATGTTGAAATAAACCTCATAATATCAACCAATCAGAACTGAGAATTCTACAGTTCTACAAATCAATTTAATTCCTGATCGTGTCAATGTTCTTATTCAGACCGTGTTTTGTTTTTGATTTGAAAAATTTTTTAAACACTTTTAAACACTTTTTTGCTTTTAGACAAACACACACACACGCACACGCACACACACACATGCACACACACACACAAATTCTACACCACTTAATGATTAAGCTGGAACATCCCTCTCCCTCTCTCTCTCCCTTTTTCTCACACACACACACACACACACACACACACACACACAAACCTCTCATGAAAGAAGAAGACATATGCAGTTCCTCCAGAGGCCATCGCCCAGACAACCCAGCGCATGTGAGCGGCCCACGGACCGAGTTCCCGTAAAGTCAGCCTGAGAAACACACACACACACACACACACACACACACGCACACACACACACACAGACACACACACAGAATGATTTACTTTTTTTTTCCCTGCCAAGAAAGTTCAAAATGTAAAAAAAAAAATTTCATACTTTGTGATTTATAGATCAGAAATTTCTCTGTAATTAATTAAAAAAGGTAACAACAATGTTGTGTGTGTACAAAAATCTCTCACCAGGGTGTGTAGGATGCAGCTATGAAGAAGTAAATCACCATCCTGTCACACATGTGGAAACACTGCTCGACAGACCTAGAGAGAGAAAAATGTGCAGCAGAGAACTAAGATGACAAAATATTATTCTGCAATAAAGCCATGACAGTTTAGGGGGAGTTGGGGGGAATTCCAAAAGAGCAAAAACTAATTCAGGACATTGCAGTTTTTAGATTTAGATTCCGGCATGTCTGAGATCTGAGTTTAGGAGATCAGGAGCTGTTGATCTGACCCTAAACTTGGATAGTGACGTGCAATCTGTGGCACAACCCACGTGTGTGTGTGGTGTGTGGTGTGTGTGAGTGTGTACCGCATATGGCTCTTCTTCCAGGTGATGGTGTGGAAGGCTGTAGAAATGATAAAAAGGCTGGACAAGCCTGCGCCATAGAGCCACGCTGAAATCTCCTCCCAGTGGTCATCAGAGAGGAAGTAGAGCAAAAATCCACCCAGAATACTGGGAATGATCCAGAGCTGTGAAAACACATCAAGGTATTAAACACCTAGATCAGACGTAGATCAAACAAAAACCATCTCATTAACAAACCTGTCAATCCAGGGCCTAAATTAAACTCCACGTGTGGCCTGTTATTGAGTTAAAAAAAAGAGTTCTAAATTGTTCCACTAGGGGGCAAACTAGAGCAATAATCTCACAGCCATTAAAGCATTGGCTAAAAACCTGCCAACGCTTCACCAGCAGGAGAAAGATTTGATGCTTCTGAAACAACTAATTCAGACAATAATTGAATATTATTATTATTATTTATTTATTTGTTTGTTTGTTTATTTATTTATTTTACAAAACACCACTTTTGCAAATGCATGTTCATTTAAAATGAGTTATTTATATGTTCTTTGACAGTAAACTGATTTCAATTCCAGTCCACTTCATCTAAACTTTTTAATAAACCCTAACCTACATAAATATTGTGTAATAATTCTGATTATTATTCACAATCGTCCAACGATAAGACACAGTGATAGAGTTCTGAAAACTAGAGCTGCTGCACGTGGCTCACCGCGTGTGTCGCACAGTTAGCTGCGTGCTCATATTCGGTCGGCTGATACCTCTTATTAGCTGGTGCGCGGCTGTTCATAAATCTGCGAAGAAACAAGATAGTTCAGTGCAATTTAATATTCACACCCTGCTTCAAACTCCAGGGGGCGTGTCCTTAAGAGGTAAACATTCAACAACATGAGTTTTACTTCATTCATTCATTCATCTTCTACTGCTTATCCGAACTATCTCGGGTCACGGGGAGCCTGTGCCCCATCTCAGGCGTCATCGGGCATCAAGGCAGGATACACCCTGGATGGAGTGCCAACCCATCACAGGGCACACACACATTCACTCACGCAATCACACACTAGGGACAATTTTCCAGAGATGCCAATCAACCTACCATGCATGTCTTTGGACCGGGGGAGGAAACCAGAGTACCCGGAAGAAACCCCCGAGGCACGGGGAGAACATGCAAACTCCACACACCCCGACCCTGGAGGTGTGAGGCGAACGTGCTAACCACTAAGCCACCGTGCCCCCAGCTTTACTTCACTTACAGTTATATCAAGCAACTTTCTAATTGGGATGAGTTTTCTCCAGGGTTCCTGTAAGAGCCACCGAGCAAACACAATCCAGAATTTAACATCAATGGTCACGTCAGTAAATTCAGTTAAAAGATCAAATGAATGTTATTTTTTCTCGTTTTCATCCTACACAAACCCTGAGAAATAAATCCAGTGTGTGTGTGTGTGTGTGTGTGTTTGCGTGGCATGTGATCGCTGAACCAGTCGGTCACGTGACTGATCGCAAATCGAATTAAGCCGCTGCTGCTGCGACTCGCTGCCAGGCCTCGCAGTTGCTTGGCAACAGCTGGTAACCATGGAGAAGGATGACTGAGGATTTCAGCATGGACATGATGTCAGTGTCGCCATGGAAACGTCAGATTTGCAGACACTGAGACAGCAAGAGTGAGTGTGATGGGAAAACCTGAAAACCTGTAAAGATGTATCCCAGAATCCTTTTCTGTGTTGGGTCTGAATGTGTTTTTATCTAGATCACGGATTTCAGCTTCCTCCTTTTCGTTTGAACTTCCCACAATTTTGGACTTGGTGTGACTAACAGCTCCCACACAGAGGCTTGTTAAAATGTGTGCAATAAAAAAATAAAGAGATTCAGATCTATGCAGATGCAGTAATCCAGTTATTAAGTAATCCGGATGTCTAAGCAAATGGATCCAGAACATCCAGATGTGCAGGCGTAAAGAGATCCAGATTTGTACAGCTGAACAGTTCAAGGAATCCAGATGTGCAAGTCTAAAGAGATCCAGACAGATTTGAATAAAGTGGCTTAATCCATGTGTGCCAAGCAGACTAGATCAATCCAGATGTGTGTTCTATGATACGGAAAAAGTCTCCACTGTAAATGACACGCGACAGTCAAACGTAAAGCTGTAAACTGAATTGCTGTCAGCGCTTTCTCAGAAACATCATGACTCTAAAACAGCCCTGTTAGGCCACACCCACTTCTAGATACATAAACAGATACCTCTGATTTACACTCCTGCACTAGAGCACGCCTTTGGCACCATTTTGTCTCGTTCTCTTGTCATTTGAGACTCTAACAGACCGAACGTGTTGAAACTGAAGTACGTCTCATGCTCAAGTCCGATGATCTACAGTCCGTCTGCTCGAACTTGTGATGTCCGGGTTTAAGCATAACGGCAAACAGTAAGATGTCCCTTAAGGATAAATGTGAAAGTGTAACTTGGAAGTCCACACTCCAGTTAGTGCAGAATCCTTGCAGCACTCACATCATGCTCATAATGCTCTCATTTCTATTCTTACTGACCCAATACAGCAGCCTTAATACCCGGCCTGGCAAAGTGAACCTGACTCCGATTACACCTGCTGCTTCCCTCTTCTAACCATGAAGGCATAAATCACACCTGCCTAGGTTCAAGTGTCCAGATGTGCACACAGCATGAGCATCACTAGGTAACAGTTTAAATGTGTCCAGGAGCATTTCATTAAAGACATTAACATATAAATAATCCAGATATTTTCAGTAGGACAATTCAGATAGGATACAAAGGACAAATAGATTCAGATGTGTTTTTTAATGCATTCATTCGGATAAAAGTATAATCCAACAGAAAGATCGATCCAGATGTGCAAACTAGAAATGAGATAGCCAGGTGTGTAGGTTTAGCAACTCAGATGACGTAAAAAAAATATTTGATTATAAGTGAATAAAGTAATCCAGATTTTACAAAATTAACGAGATCCACATACACACAGGAATGAAAGGAATCCAGATGTGTAGGAATCTAGAAATCCAGACACATGTGGATTGTAATCCAGATGTATAAGCATTAAGAGATCAAGATGTGAAGCAACTCAGATGTATACAAAGAAAAACGATCCAGATCACCCAGATGTGTACAACTAAACAGCTCAAGTGGCTCAATCCTGATGTGACATGCAATCTAGATACATGCGAATAAATCGATCCAGATGTGTTCATTTGAGAAATATATATATACATACATATGGTTAAAAACACCAGAAGTGTAAGAAATAAGCTCGGTGTGTTATGTGGAGGCGCAGGCTCTGGATACAGAGATCTAGAGCTACAGCTAAACAGATCATAACATAGTTTGAGATATCAGGATTAACAAGATCCAGATGTGCAAAGGTGCAGAATCAAATCGCGTGGAGATCAAAACGAATGAATTGCACCGATAAACTGATTCAAACAGGCACGAATAAAGCAAATCGAGACGAATCCAGGTTTGTATGAGTTATGTACTCCAGATGTGATCAAGATAACAATGCATAAGCCACATCTGTATGAATGTAGCCATGACTGATGCTGTTACACACACACGTCATGCACGCACACGTAAGCTTAAGGAAATGAAATAGTTCCTTTACAAAACTATAGAAAATGTAAAAAAAAAAATGGACAGATGTTAAAATATTGATGTAAATGTTTACTGGAGATTTGCGTTATTGAGCTTCTTACCTTACAAGATTCATTTAAACAATATGTACCAATATGGAAAGAGAGTCAAAAATAAACCTATTTATTAATTTAAAACTATTAATCCAGAGAGAAAAAAAAAAAACAAGAAAGTGTCCAGCTTTAATTAATCGTCTACTGAAGCATTCATTTTATTCCGAGCATCACTTTAGAGAGGGAAAATAAGCGAACCGACTCTTTCGCCGAAGAGCCGGAAGTCATAGGGTCGCGTCTCAATCCGATGTTTCCTCACCACACTGTGTAAACAATGGTGCTTGTGCACTACGTAGTGCACTAAAGTGATCAACTGGAGCCGTTTTGAGACACAGAACATCGTAACGGTTTCAACGCAAACCACAGAGAGGGCTGTCGAAGGAAAAAAAGGGACGTTATGCAACAAAAACACGCAGTTTTACGTGTTAAACACTGAGATTACGCTTACTTGTATAAAATAGGTTTGCTAAATACATCCACATTAACTAAATTGGCTTAGCTCAAGCTTTTACACGCTGTGAAACAGTTTAAAGTCTAGATTATTTTTCATTGAATTAAGTGAGTCTCCAGCAGGGGGCGGTGTAAACCTTTCTAATCGGAATTGTTTAACATCTAATAGCATTTTATTTAAAATAAAGTCAAGCAGCTTTTATTGTCATTACAACCATATATAGCTGGTGCAGTTCACAGTGAAAGGAGACAACGTTCATCCAGGATCATGGGGCTACATAAAACAAAGACAGAGCTATAAAAGGACTTAGTAAGTTGGTCATAGCCACATAACGTGCATCTGTGTGACCTGGTGTACACCGTGCGAGACACGACAATACACAAAAGGCATCACCGGTCAGTGTAAATACCGTATGTTCAGACTACATTGCATGTACAGAAATACGGGAATGAACAGTATTATAAAAGCAACAGTTTCATGACATTGTAAAGTATTGTGCAAAACAGCAAGCGACTGAAATTGATATCATGATTAAGGTACAGATTGATTCAGAATAAAAAAAGTTCACACCGTACAGTGAGATGTTTGGTTCTGATGTACACATGTCACAAAAGTCAAACGTTAAGATCTATTCATTCAGGAAACGAAATCAGAGCGGTGATGCATTGGACCCCGAAAAGAACACTGGTTGTGATCAGACTCGATTAATAAACAAAATAAATAAGGAAGCCTTTTGAGTTCGGAATTTTAAAAAACCCAACTTTATTTTTTTTATGCAAGGAATCAAGTGAACATGCAGTTTGAAAAGAGAATAATTCAAAATACAATGTTGAACACATGTAAAGATGTTCCTTAAGGATGATGCAAGATCTTGGACTTCTGATACGTTTCCATCTGCAGAAAGAAAAACCATGATTGTTAAAATGTTTGACAGAAAACAAAAGGGAAAAAACCATCAGGTTCAAATTCGCAAGCCTCAGGTTCAAACGTATAATCAAAGACTGCAGCGCAGCCCTCATAGTAGGTGTCAGAAAAATGTTTAAGCGAGTCATCAAAGGCTGGTGTAACATCAAGAACGTTCCAGGATACCAAGATGCTGCTTACCTTGGAATAAAGACTTCAGCTAAACAGGAAGCATCGAAATCTGTAAAGAATGAAAAAACAAACAAGTTAAAACCAGTTAAAAGAAAGAAAGAACTAAAAATCCAGTTATTATTCCTGCTGTATAACTGTTAAAGCTTCAGGGAGAGAGTTTATCATCAGATCCTTTTAACATAAGGGCCAGATAAACAAATTCTCATCATTGCCTTTTAATCTGGTGTGTTTAAAAGATGCTGAATAATTTCCAGCCACACCTGAGACAGTTGATATCCAGGCTGATAAACTCTTGATGAACAGAAACAGCTCCGACGTTCCTGCCACTTTACATCCTGGTTACAAACAAATAAAACACAAAGTTCAGTCTGACAGCCAGATTACAGACACTCCAGTTTAAATCAGTTTAATGAACCTCAGAGTATAAACTATAAATCAGGGACTGCTGAGCAGCCCTCATACGAGGTGTCAGAAAAATAAAGAGGAGTCATCAGCGGTTCAGAAAAGGATTTATATAAAAACTATAGTAAAAGTTTATACCTAATAACTCCAGTGAGGTCCACTAAAGACCTGCAAGTCTCCAGACAGCACACCATCCAATCAGAGGGCTGCTTCATGTTTGAGAACCAATCACAACGCAGAAGGAGGGATCATGTGTTACTCCAGTTATTTAAGCCACGTGAGTCTAGAAAAGTGGGGAAAAAAAAAAGTTGCATAAACAACTATAAAATATATTTAAAAACTCATTTACACCAAAAGTATTGTTTAATCATTGACTCAAGTGGAGTAGCAACATTCCTTAGCTTAATAAAATACCTACTTATTATACTTTTAATACTAAGAACTCATACTTAATTATTAAAAATAATAAATTTAGCACTTTCAGAGAACAAAATAGCTAATAAAACACCAGCGAGAAGAAACATCTGAAAAAACAGATGAACCACGTGGGCCAAAAAAAAAATGGCGCCCAAATGGCCCCATAACACACAGTATGTTCTATAAACACACAAAAACACAATAAATACAGTATTAATAAAGAGCTTGAGATTCACGTGTACTTACATAAAGCTGTACAGCTGGAGGAAGGTAAAGAGACAGAGACGAAGGTCCACATGATGAAGAACCACGCAGTGAAGAGGAGGAGAAACACCTTCAGACCTCCTTTCATAGTCTTTCTTCTTCATGATATCAGATAGCAGAGTCATGGCTGCTCCTTACCGCCACCTGCTGGACAGAAGTTAAAAAAACAAACAAACAAACAAAACACTTCAAGATATAATTAAATTAATTATAAGTTGTCTAAACAAAGTCTTTATTACTCATATCTAAGTCTTATGAATGTGGATAAATTTCAATGAACCAGACCAGTTTATAAAATGTAATCAATGGTCACCAGTGATCAGTTTATCATATGAATCTAAACCCCACAATGTTTTGGGTGGCCAAAGATTTACAACATTCAGGATTCATCATTTATCTACATCTCTACTCCATCTCTTTAAATGTAACAGAGCTTTAAACAGTGATAGATTTGAAGGTTAACACTGTATGCAATATCTTCTGGAACAAAAGTAACAATGGACCACCACCACCACCAGGAGGACAGAAGTCCTCTTTTCAATGGGAAACCTTCACCCTCAAACATAAGGAGTTTGGCCCAATCAAACCTTTTTTTAATCACAGAAGAGAATGAGGTCAGTAATCAAATCTGTGAAATATCTAAATATCTTTTCTCAACCATCTGGTTTAAAGTGAAAGTCTTTTGTAAAATAAGTGATATATATTGCCAAACAAACTGTATTCAGAGAATTTTGAAGAGCATCTTAATGCATTCACTGTACAAGTTAAAGTGAGGACAGGTGTATTATACAAATGTTGTAAGCCATTTGATATTAAAAGCTCAGTGTCATGGATGAAAGTTTATATATCATACCTTCTTTTGTAATGTTTTTATTCAAGTAAAATTTAAAGCTAATTATAAACATGTATTAGGATGTTATTTTGTGTGATGTGGTTTAAAAGTTTTGACTTCATTTCACAGTATTTTGTATATCTTTTGATGCTGAACAGAATAAAACTAATTCTAACCAAGTAAAACATGCAACTCTGAACACTTTTTCAGATTCCAAGATGGAACTCTGGCAAAGCGTTAAATGCTTAACTTTTTAATCTTAAAAGTGTTAATTTAACTCCAGAGAGTGTGGAGCTATATAAACTCTGAAATAGTGTTAAAATCAACTCTGTTAATTCAACACTGGACTTTGTGCAATGGGAGAATCTTGTGCATTCCTGTTGATGCTATTGTGTTTTTGCACAGTGCAAAGAAAAAGGTCAAATAAGATAAGGCCATTAACATAGTTGGCATTTAGGCTAAATTGAAACCTAGGGCTATAAATATATAGTGTGTTCTGTAGCCTATAAGCAACGAGTTATTGGGGAAAAAAATGTTTTTAATTGTTACTTTATGCATTTTTTCAATATTCCAAATTGTATTTTAAAAAGATGGCCTAATAGCTGATATCCAGTCATTGCACAGGCTGAGAAAATTAAATTTTTGTTCATGTGCGTTCACTTGTTTGAGAAGTTTACAGAAAGTCTGAAAGGGAGTAAAGTATGTGTTTATGCCAGCGGTGTCCAATCTTATCCGGAAAGGGCCAGTGTGGGTGCACGTTTTCATTCCAACCAAGCAGAAGCCACACCAGAGTCTATACTAATAGCCAAGAACAGCTGATTAAACAGGTGGAATCAGGTGTGGCTTCTGTTTGATTGGAATGAAAACCTGCATCCACACCGGCCCTTTGTGGATAACATTGGACACAGCTGGTTTATGCTATTAATAAAATGTAGCTTAATCTAGCCAAAGAAGAACTTCTTGTTAAATAGCCAGACCATTAAAAATGCATAGGTCCTACCAAACATCAAGGAAGCCTTTACATCTTTGACTGGATCCAAGTGGTTTTCAGTTATGGGATCTAAAATCTGGCTATTATCAAGTTGAGTTCGAGGAGGAAGACAAGCACAAGACAGCGTTTGTGACCCCATAGGGTTCTGGGAATTCAACCGCTTACCACAAGGGGTCACTAATGTGCCCAGCATGCATGGGCAGTATGAATCTAAAAAAAGTCCTAGTATTTCTTGATGACCTCACTGTGTTTTCCTGTATTCTTGAGGAGCACAAAGATCATCTTATATGTGAATTGTCCCTTCAGAAATGCTGTTTCTTTCAAAACTCTGAAGTACCTTGGGCATGTTGTGTCTGAAAAGGGTGTATAAACGGATCCTGAAAAAATTGCTACACTTATGTCCTGGCCTAAGCCAAAAACATCAAGGAGTTGAAATCTTTTGTGGGTTTTATGGGATACTATAGGAGGTTTGTAAAATATTATCTGAAATTTCCAGACCTCTAAACAGTCTAACTGCTGAATATCTTCCACCTCAGATTGACCAGTGCGAAAAGAGCTTGTACTTCCTTCGTCGCCTGGATTTTCCACATTTTGATGGAAAACGGTCCTCAGAGTTTGACGAGACCTTCCAGACCTTAATAGAGATGCTAACAACTGCGCCTGTCTTAGGGTTCCATAATTCACACTGATCTCCATTGTCTTTGTGCAGCTCTTTATCAAGAGCAGAATGGTCATCCTGTGCATAAACTTAAATTTATTGCTCTTAAGTGTGCAATGACCGACAAGTTATTTGACTTTCTTTGCAGGGCTAAATTTGTAGTCATGACTGACAACAACCCTTTAACCTATGTATTTACACCAGCAAAGCGTGACGTTGCTGGACACAGATGGTTAGCCACCCTCTCAAGTTTTAATTTCAGTATAGAGTACCATGAATGAAAAAGGAACCAAGATGCAGTCTGTCCAAAATGCCACATACACAGACTGAGAACGAGGAGGGTGATCATATTCAACAGTTTATTTCTCGTTTCTGAGAAAAGGATCAGAACCAGTGTTCTGCGAAAGCCGTGTGTCAGAGAAATAAAGTGTATGATTGTTCTGACTCTGAAGATGGGATAGATAGTGAGCCAGCAATCAGTGTCTGACCATGAATAAGGAACCTATTCCATCTTATTTCTTAACCAAAAATGCCCATTTTTCTCTAGCACTCTCCCAAGTATGTCCCAGCAGGATTGGCCTCATGAACAACATAATGATATTTCACACAAGTGCCTTTTCTGCCATGCTAGGCTGCGTGAAGATAGAGAAGTCCAGATGATGTTGCGAGTGGTAGACCAGTTGATTCTCACTAATGATGTTTAATATAGGAAGTGCATCAATGGAGGGAAACCTCTATCCCAGCTTGTTTTTCCAAAAGCCTTCAGACAAGTAGCTCTTACAGAACTGCATGATGTCTGCCATGTGGGTATAGAAATGACTGTAGACCTGGTGTGCCAAAGGTTTTATTGGTCCAGAATGGCACTGCATGTAGAGGACAGAATCAAGACTTGCAAGAGGCGTGTAAGAAGCAAAGCAATATCAGAGCGGAGTTCCCCATTGTAAACATAACCACCAGCTGACCTCTTGAGTTCTGTATGGACTGCTTGTCTTTGGAGCAAGAAGGAAAAGAAACAAAGAACACTATTGTAATCACAGATCACTTCCTGAAATATGCGGTTGCAGTCCCAACTTCTGATCAAAAGACAAAGACAGCTGCCAAAGCCTTATGGAACCATTCCTTTGTTCATTGTACTTATACTTGTAGTTATAGAAACATCATAGTGATCAAGGTTGTGATTTTGAGTCCTCTGTCATAAAATACTTCTGTCAGTTGCTAGTCATAAAGAAAACCAAAATGACTCCATACAGTATCATCCATGTGGCAATCCAGTAGAATGCTTTAATAGGACTCTTTTAAAGATGCTTGGGACACTCTCTGAAGGAAACAAGTTAAGGTGAAAGGAATTTGTTCAACCCTTAGTGCATGCCAAGAATGACACAACAGGATTTTCTTCATACCAACTTATATTTGGTCGTAAACTAAGCCTTCCCCTTGTTTTCGGAGTTCTGGTATAGTTTCTCATTCTGATTCATCATAATCATAATTTGTAAATCATAATTTTCAACTTGATACGTTAGAGGGAACATAGGGTTACACTAACACTATTTGGATTCCAGAAACACTTTGTGGACATGTAATTTTACAGCAGTTGTCTAAAGGTTTGTGTGTGTTCACTATTTCATGAATGCAGACAATAGAAGAAATGAACCAGACTTGTATGTGAAACATGTCTTCAAGGTGAGGTTTAAAATAAACAAAAAGCACAAGTGTAAGCAATCAGTAGTCATTAGTGATTTGACAATTTCACCTTATTTTGATCATATCTTAATCACTTTGTAACACGGCTCCAGGTTTTGTCTTGTTCAGATGTTTTTAGACTGTTCAAGATATACAACTTAATTTCAGTCCTTAGCTCTGTGTTGTTCTATGTAGGCCTGTTTTGTTCTACGTAGTACCAAGGTCCTGGAGGAAGGGTGTCTCGTCTCACTGTGTACTGCGCCAGCTCTATATGCTTTAAATGACAATAAAAGCTTCTTGACTTGACAATCAAATTTTACTAACAATCACAGAAATTAAAATAAAATGTCAGAAGCTTAGATTTGTTTTAAAGAAAGTAAAGTAAAATAAACTATTCAGTTAGCTTAAAACAAACAAAAATGTTCTATAGTGTCGCTGTTGCCAGTTATTTTAAAAAGGCTATTTCAAAATAAATAAACTTCACGGGATAGTAGACAATCATTCACTTGTGATTTCTTACCTCAGCTCTTCTTTCCTTCTGATCCTCTTCTGCTTTGCTTCCTGCCAAAACTAATATGTATGGTAACTGCGTACATAGTTAATGCCTTAACTATGTATTGATTTACAATAACTATGTGGTGATTTATTATAGGTGTTTCAATTGGTAAGTGTTTAAATTAGTCTGAAATCATTTCAAAAATTTAAAATGTAAAATTGATGCCAATTTTATTTTATTCTAACATTTTAATCAGTTTGATAATAAATAATTATTAGAATTATGTTAACTGGCAGAAATAATTTTGTTTATGTGTGGGTGTAGATGTACTTGGGTGTAACCCCTTGTCCTATTTTGAGATTCACTTGCTAAACTTTCACTTGCATCACTTCCTCCAAGGAACAGTTGATTTATTTGACCAGGATTTAATGTGTGAAACAAACACAAAAAAGTATTTAATGACTAAAATCAAGTCAATATAAAAGTCAGTATAAAATAAATCATATTATTGTTCTGTAACACATTCTAACTTACTTCAATAATCAGGTATATCATGTCTAATATTACTATTAAACACAGAAAATTACTCATATTGCCACTCAAAAGGGCTTCAAACTATTGGATGACTTTAGAGGGAGCGAGAAACACCCCACCATCTGCTTGTTGCCGTTCTAAAAGCACTTCTTGCCACATAGTAGCTAAACTACTACTATAACTATAGAACTAATGTCCTATAGAGGACTGGAAAAACAACAATATATAAATAGCTCCACTACAGTAGGAGCGCATGATGCTCACTAACATTTATGTGCCAATTCCTATGGTTTAGTTTGTTGTACTTTGAAAGGTTGTACCTCAAAGCTCCTAGTACTTCTTGCAGTTGCTCCTGCTCGACCGGTCCTACCATCTCTCACGATACAAGGTACAGTATGTATCATTTAGACACTTCTGTTCTAACATATAAGGTATGTGGCAGAATGAACTTCAACTAGGTGTCAGACATCACTGAATGTCTTTAAATGTTGGGAGAAAACCTAATTCTACCTAATATTTAAACTAGCCCTTATTTTTTGTTAAAAGAAATGTGTGCTATATGTCCTTCCAGATTTTATACTCATGGCATCCTGAATCTGTGAACTATTCATTGATAGAGACTTCAAAGCATTTTTGAAGGCTCTCTGCCAAATATCACAAATGTAAATATCCATCATTTAGAAAGTGAAACTATTAAACAATAGATATTTGTGCGTCATCTGCCCAAATAAAACAACTCCCATGTAGTTACCACCTGTACATACACACCTCAGTCTAGCACAGCATTAAGGCAAGTCTATGTATTTATTTTTTTTATGATTTTTTTTTTATTATTATTACTTATAGACTTTACAGTAAATAACTCATAATGATTCTGACAACACATGAACATTTAGCAGTGTGAAAATTTGTCAGATGGGTGAAAAAATAAAGGGAAAAAATGTCACCTGTGTTATGGCATAGGGAGATTTAATTTCCAGGCATAATTGAAGAGATTTTGTTTTGTTGTGTTAAGCAGTGATCTCCAGCACTTTCACTCTCATCCACCATCACCATTCAATAACAAAATGGGATTAATTAAATCCACTCCAACTCCAGCTCCTTCAACTCCAGGTGAGTTATTTTTTTGCAAAATGCATTTTTGAAAATAAAATTAATCTGAAAGAACAACGAAGTACAATAGTGTAATGTAAACTAAATTGTATTATTACACCATTAAGACAAACAAACTTATTAGTAGCAGTGTTTTTACTTTCACATTTTCTTTTATTATCACACCCTGTAACACAAGCCTTGGCTGTGCAGGTTAAATTGTGGTTATCAGGGCAATAAAGCATCTTTGTTCTTGATTAAGGTTCTTTATCCACCGCAGTGTTAATCAAAATTTACTGTCATTTAAATGTGAGTCATAAGAGAAAAAAAGAATCTCATATTTAAAACAGACAAATTAGAAAATATTTTTGGTAGAAACTTACAGAGAGAGGATTTTGATTAAATCTGACATAAATTTTTCTTCTTGCATTTAGAATTCAAGAGGCCTTGGAGATCAGGAGTGGAGTGGAGGTAAGACTTAATAAATTATGCTGACTGGTGGTTTTAAAAATATAAAGCACACAGTCTGTGTATATGTATATATTTTAAGACTTACACACACACACACACACACACACACACACACACACACACATATATATATATATATATATATATATATATATATATATATATATATATATATAAATATGTATATAAATAACACTGTATGGCAAAGATGCCTCCAGAATGTAACATTTCAACATTAAATAATACCAAGCAATAAACAGAAATAAAATAAACAAAGGCAATATTTGATGGAACAGCCATTTGCTTTCATTCTGTTACACTTCTCTCGTGTTTAGGGGTAGGGAGTAAAAAAAACATCCAAAAACCATCATAAGAAAACAAAAAAGAACTAGATTTGTAAAGTTCGTCACGACAAACTTTGATGTTGGCTTTGACGGTGCAAGTATTCGCAAAGGCCGGTGCTTTTTGGAGGCGAGTGGACATAAGGGACAGCGTTACTTTTTGAGGCAAGTGGACAGAAAGACTGTGAAAGCTACAGAACCGCTAGGGTGCCAATACTTTTGGAGGCAAGCGGACATGAGCATGTGACGTGATCCGAATACCCCTGAGGCAGTTCCCCTCATTGTGCTGAGTGTATTGATATGTCACATGTCCATGTTGTGCAAATTTTTGATTTTCACGTGACATCACGTGACGTCATGTGACGTGGCCAGAATACACCTGAGGCAGTTCCCCTCATTGTGCTGAGTGTTTTGATGTGTTACATGTCCATGTTGTGCTAATTCTTAATTTCGCTTATTTTGGGGGCGGGGCTACACGTGACATCACGTGACGTTACCAGAATACACGTGAGGCACTTCCCCTCATTGCGCTGAGTGTTTTGATATATGACATGTCCATGTTCTGCTAATTTTTGATTTCGCTTATTTTGGGGGCAGGGCTACACGTGACGTCACGTGGTGTAGAGTGCCTTCACCAGTATACCCGGTGGGGTGCCAATACTTTTGGCAAAAAGTGGCTACTGAGGGTTTGGACATTTCATGTCAATACTGCAGTCATTATGGGATTCTACTTATTATTATAATGCATAGAACACAGGAGAGAAGCCGTGCCTGAGCTCTGCGCACGCTGCGTGTGTGAGAGCTTAGAGGAATTTTAGGAATTCCCCATTCAAGTCTATGGGACGTTCCATCGTCGACTACGGGAAAACCGAAAGTTCCGTCGGAACGCTGAAATAAAACTTCGTCCGGAGTAACGTCCTAAAGAACCTCTCTGAGTTTAGTGTAAATCGCTCAAAAACTTGCCGAGTTATAAAAATCCAAAATTTATAATGGAAGTCTATGGGAAAAAGGCCACTTTGAGCTTCCGTACCAGGAATGCCGGAATTCAAGATCGCTTAGAAAAGTAATAGCAACAAACTACACTTTTCGTAGATTTTTGTCTAAGAATAAAAAAAAAAAATAATAATAATAATAATAATAAGCTTATAACGGAAATCAGAATGTTGGCTTCTACAAAGCCAACATAACTAGATTTGTAAAGTTCGTCGCGACAAACTTTGATGTTGGATTTGACGAGGTAAGTATTCGCAAAGGCCGGTGCTTTTTGGAGGCGAGTGGACATAAGGGTCAGTGTTACTTTTGGAGGCAAGTGGACAGAAAGATAGGGTGCCAAAACATTTGGAGGCAAGTGGAGACGAGTATGTGAAAGTCATCCGAATACTCCTGAGGAAGTTCCCCTCATTGGGCTGAGTGTTTTGATATGTCACATGTTCATGTTGTGCTAATTTTTGATTTTCACGTGACATCACGTGACGTCACGTGATGTCATCAGAATACACGTGAGGCAGTTCTCCTCATTGTGCTGAGTGTTTTGATATATCACATGCCCATGTTGTGCAAAACTTTCAAAAACACATGAGGAAGTTCCCCGTGAGGAAGGAGCGGGACTGTGGCACAACCGGAAGGCCAGTCGGTACACCAATTTAAAAGTTTGTTTAGAGTATCACCCTAAAGGAGCTGGCCGAGTTTGGTGTAGATAGTTCGAAAGCTTGCCGAGTTATAAACCTCCAAAGTTTATAATGGGAGTCTATGGGAAAAAAGGCCACTTTGAGACTCGGTACCTGAAAAGAAAAGTAATAGCAACAAACTTCAGACCAGGGTCTACAGCATATCAGAATTTAGTGCATGTGGCTCGAAAGCTCTAGGCCGCATTAAATTTTATTAATTTTTGTCTAAGCTGAAATAGGAAAACAGAATGTTGGCTTCTACAAAGCGACATAATGAGACAGCCTCTGCTAAATATATAATAAACTGGTTTCACAGGCTTACTGTGAGACTTACAAACAATAGTACAACCAGTAGTCTCTCCTAACTCACTTTCCTTCTCAGCTTCATCACCATGCATTTACATTTACGGCATTTGGGCAACGCCATTATCCAGAGTGAGTAGAGCAGTCTATAACGCTGTTGGGAGGAAATATAGCTCACAGACATTTTGCCATGCTTCTTCCTCCAGTTACCGTGTGTGTGTGTGTGTGTGCATATTTGTTATGTAATATATTGCCTTCTTTATGGGCATAAAAAAGTGTTATTTTGTACTAAAAAAGGTGTCTTTTAGACTTGAGTGTCACGGATTCCACACAGTTTCACCCAGTTGACTTGTCTCTGGCCTTGAGGTCCATGAGAAAATGCACAGTACTGTTCCATATATCAAGCAAGCATTTCTATAAAAAAAATAAAATTGGTCTGAAGGTAAAAATTTTCTATAAAAGCCCCTCTGACAGTACATCAGAGGTTTATATGAAGTGTTTAGTAATAGTGTTCATTCACATGGATTTATGTGGTAGATGTACAGTAAAATAAATAAAATGAAAAGCTTAGATATAAAGTTTTCTGTCAGCATATTCATGTCCAGTGTGTCCAAATAGACATTAGCATGCATAGTGAGTCGTGTTAATGGCATACAAAAAGACCTGTACCAGAAGAGAAAAGACATGTCAGGGAGGCAGGGATAAAAGCAGACCCAAACGCAGGGATAACAAATAAAAAAAGTAAAAAGCAAAAGTCCTGACAAGACATTAGAGACATTAGAGACATAGGGGGCAGCAGCAGGGTGCAACAGTAAAAACTTCACAAGAGATGGTGTTAGGCACCACCAGTCATGTGGCCAGTCAGAGTTTCACTGATCATTTCAATATGTGGAGAGGAAAAATACAATAAAGTGTAGCATTATATTCACTGATGAAAGAATGATTGACTCTTTATAAAACTCTTTCTGCTGATTCCTAGGGAAAAAGCTGAACTACTGACTTATGTGAAAGATTTCAATCCCAGCACTGAGGTCCTCAGGATTTTGTTGTATGGACCAGTTGGTTCTGGGAAATCATGCTTCATCAACTCGGTCCAGAGGGTCCTCTTAGGCCGTAATTTCATAGGTGCTCTGGAAAGCTCTGCACTTACAGGAACAAGCTTCACAAAAATAGTAAGTAGTAACCAATTGCAAGGTACAGAAATGTACACAAGATACTATTTCAAATGATCTTGAATTAAGAATAGTTTGTTAAATCAAAAACATATCTTTACATTGTTACATCTTTTCAAAATTTCAAAATGGGGATAAATTATTTAAACTATGCAATATAAATGAACTTCCCCAGAACCTCCCTCAATATTCCTTTATGTCCAGATATGTCTGGAAACATCTCTAATTTATTCAATTCACATTTATTTGTATAACACTTTTAACATCTTCACAAAACAGCATCATGACTTTATCAGAGTCATAATCAGCACTGTAGTGAATCTGTCTGCAAGGGCTTAACACAGACACCAGAAACCAGTAGTTAATGGATAAAATGTGCAGGTTTATTCACAGCATGCAGTGAGAAATGTCTTTGAGCATTGGAAAAGGCAGCAAAAACTTCTGTTTTTATCTTTGGTCTGTATTGGACCTGGAACAATAAGTACTGCAGCAACAAGAAGTCACCCTAGCATTAGTATCTTTGGCTTTAGACATCCACTGCAGAAGGGCATGGTCGGTCAATAAGGTAAAGTGCCAGACTTTCAGGTGGTACCTTAGATCCCATCGTCCCATCTGCTCATCGTCAGTTGAGTTTGTGACTGTTATATGCAGGTCATTTTATTTACCACGGGAATTTACTACTCTTTACATTGTCTGAGTTTACATTCCTCCTGACACTAATGCTAAAGAGGCGCCAAGTGAGCTATACAGAGCTATTAGCGACCTGCAGAATGTTCACCCTGACGGACTGTTTATCATCGCCGGAGATTTCAACCATGCAAATCTCAAGTCAGTGCTCCCTAAATTCCATCAACATGTGGACTTTGCTACAAGAGGTGAAAACACGCTGGATCTTGTTTACATAAACATTCCCGGCGCATACCGTGCAGAGCCCTGCCCCCACCTCGGCTACTCAGACCACATTTTTGTTATGCTAATTCCAGCATACAGACAACTAACAGACGCTCAAAACCGGTTCTGAAGCAGGTGAAAACCTGGCCTGCAGGAGCCACTTCTGCTCTTCAGGACTCTTTGAGAGCACTGATTGGAACATCTTCAGGGAGGCTGCAACCAACCGCAACTCTGTCAACTTGGAGTACATTGCATCAGTGACCAGCTACATCAGCAAGTGCATTGATGACATTACCGTCTCCAAGACCATCACCACATGCTCCAACCAGAAGCCGTGGATGACTGCTAACGTGCGTGCGCTGCTGAGGACTAGAGACCTAGCCTTCAGAACAAGGGACAGGGCAGCCCTAGGAACAGCAAGGGCGAAACTGTCCCGAGCTATTAGAGAGGCAAAGTACACACATGCCCAGACAATCCACAGCCACTTCCAGGACAGCTGAGACACCCGGCGCATGTGGCAGGGCATACAGGCGATCACGAACTACAAGACAGCTTCACCTGCCTGTGATAGTGATGCCTCCCTCCCAGATGCGCTGAACGACTTCTATGTTCGGTTTGATGTACAGAACAACGTATCAGCAAGGAAGACCAGATAGTCTGTCTATCCATGGCCGATGTGAAGAGAACTCTATGCAGAGTTAACCCACGGAAGGCTGCTGGACCAGACAACATTCCTGGCAGGGTGCTCAGAGAATGTGCAGAACAGCTAGCGGATGTCTTTACTGACATCTTCAACATTTCTCTGAGCAGCACCGTTGTTTCTACATGCCTCAAGACTACCACCATTGTCCCCATCCCAAAGAAGTCTACAGTGTCCTGCCTTAATGACTATCATCCCGTCGCACTCACACCCATCGTTATGAAGTGCTTCGAGAAGCTCGTCATGAGGCACATCAAGACCAGCCTTCCACCCTCACTGGACCCCCTACAGTTCGCATATCATCCAAACCGCTCCACAGACGATGCCATTGCCACAGCCCTCCATTTAGTCCTCACCCACCTGGACAATAAAGACATTTATGTACGAATACTGTTCATAGACTTTAGTTCAGCATTCAATACAATCATCCCTCAGCACCTCATTGGGAAGCTGAGCCTGCTGGGACTAAACACCTCCCTCTGCAACTGGATCCTGGACTTCCTGACTCGGAGACCTCAGTCAGTCCGGATCGGGAACAGCATCTCCAGCACCACCACACTGAACACTGGAGCCCCTCAGGGCTGCGTGCTCAGTACACTGCTGTTCACCTTGCTGACTCAGAAATGTGCACTATATCATCAAGTTCGCCGATGACAAGACTGTGGTGGGTCTCATCAACAAGAATGATGAGTCAGCATACAGGGAGGAGGTGCAACAGCTAACTTTCTGGTGTAGAGCCAACAACCTTTCTCTGAATGTGGATAAAACTAAAGAGAAGGTTGTTGATTTCAGAAGAGCACAGAGCGACCACTCTCCGCTGAACATTGATGGATCATCCATAGAGATCGTCAAGAGCACCAAATTTCTTGGTGTTCATCTAACGGAGAACCTCACCTGGTCACTCAACACCAGCTCCATCACCAAGAGTCCCCAGAAGCGTCTCTATTTCCTACGAAGGCTGAGAAAGGCACATCTCCCTCCCCCATCCTGACCATGTTCTACAGAGGGACCATTGAGAGCATTCTGAGAAGCTGCATCACTGTCTGGTTTGGGAACTGTACAATCTCGGATCGCAAGTCCCTGCAGCGGATAGAGAGGACAGTGAAGAAGATCATTGTAGTGTCTCTTCCCTCTATCATGGACACTTACACCACACGCTGCATCCGCAAAGCCAACAGCATTGTGGATGACCCCACACACCTCTCACACACTCTTCACCCTCCTGCCGTCTGGAAAAAGGTACCGAAGCATTCGGGCCCTCACGACCAGACTGTGTAACAGTTTCTTCCCACAAGCCATCAGACTTCTCAATAACTGAACTGAACTGTACTGAGACAACATACACATGCACATCATCTGTATGGACTGCACAGACCTACACCAAATACACACACTTACAATATACACCCATTAACCTGTTTACTTGCTGCTTACATTCATCAAACTGTTTACATGCTGTTTTGCACACTTTTTTACTTTTTTGTTCTTTGCACACTGTCTAACATTTCTGTCGTTTTGCACACACTGTACAATATTTCAGTCATTTTGCACATACTGTACAATATTTCAGTTGTTTGCTGTTTTTGCACAATCCTATTCGTTATCTCAGGGACCCTGCTGCTAACTGTGTTCATTCTAGTATTTCTGCATACAATATTGTCTGAGCATACAGTGTTTACACTGGTCGGCGATGTTTCTGTTTATTGTCTTTTGTGTATTGTCTTTTTTGCATTGTCTTGTAACTTTTCGTCTGCAGTGTATTTTGTTCTGTACTGTTTTTCCTGACTTGTTTGTCTTGTCCTGCACTGTTTGCACCAGGTTGCACAGTTGCACTTTATGTGGCTAGGACTACTTACTAAGTCCTTAGCCCTTTCTTTGTTTTATGTAGCTCAGGGTAACAGGTGGTGTAGTTGATAATGACGAGAATGTACTGTTAACCTCAGGCTGACTTTGGCAAAGGCTCAATGAGGTCCATGCCAATTCACTCGAAGGGGATTCTTATGACAGGCAGTGGAATGAGTGGAGAAGGCTTTTGTGGGGATGTTTGCCAGCACTGGAAGCACAGCTGGTAGAAGGCATCCATTCCAGGCAATAAAAAAGGTCTTTCAGCTTCACTAGTGAATTGCAGGCCCCCAGTTGGCCACAGAGAGTCCATTTGATGTATCAGTTTAGAGGTTGCCAGATTTGGTTCATTAAAGTGCATGACAAAAACCATACAGAATTTTCTTATTGCCGTTCCAGTTTATAAAGTTTTTTCTCTTTATTTTATGTATAAATGTTGATCAGTGTTTGCAGTAGATTAGAATCACACACACACTTGCATCCCGGTCCTCAATCCTAATTAATACAGCAGTTAAGAGTTAAAAGACAATATATAACCAGGTCTATATGTAATTTAGTTGAACATTCACAAGCTGAAGAAGGGCAGAGGTGAGTGTTATCCTCTGGAGATTGTTGACATCATGGGGATTGAATCATCAGGAGGGATAAAACCTGAAGACATCAACAAGGCGTTCAAGGGACACATTTTAGATAAGTACACAGTAAGTACAAATGCATACTGGACATTTGATAATGCAATAAAGTACTTTCCTTAAATATAGTATGTTATTTCTAGCACTTGATGAAACATAATTAACTTTGTCACTCTGCATCAAGCAACACAATACATTGTGTATAACCCGTAAGAGATGTCTGTTTTATTCAAAATCTAAGCAAGTAATTACATATTACTACATTAGGATTAGGATTTCTTGGAGAAAGACTGAAAAAAGGCTATGATTTTTGTTATTGATCTACATTCATAAAGCTAATTAAAGATGCAAAATCTTGCTTGTGGTTAAACAGGTTTAATTTAGTCTTTATAATTGATTGCTAACTTTTTTTTGTTGTAGTTTAATCCTGTGTCAGCCATAACTAATGACAATCCAAAATACAGAAAGGAGCCAGCTTTGAGTGATAAAGTTCACTGTCTGGTCTGTATTCTGCCTGCGGACTCGGTTTCAAGAATGGATGAAGACATCTTTAAAAAACTGAAGGATGTCAGAGAACATGCTAGCGATCTGGGTAAAATAAATGGTTTATATTTGTTTGGATTTTTCCTGCTTAATTTTTGCCCTGATGTTTATTTAAACCTGTCTGTGTTATTACTGTCTGTGCTGGAAACTGGAGACAGTGCAGACCAGTAAAGCCAGATGGAAACTGATTTAGAGCAGTAATCAACAGATATTTTTAGCGATGCTTTCTTCCCCCAGATAAAAAAGACAAAAAATATTTATATTCATTTTCGAAGTGATTTCATTTACAATAGTGATTTTCCAATGTTCATAATATTTCAATCAATGAAAGAGAAAGTAACCTTTTAACTGTTTTCAGAACATTCATTAAAACAAATCAGTTCCTATTTCCACTTACACTTGGCAAATGTAAACAGTAATTTTTCATGTTACTGAGATAATCTAAAATTTTTGAGCTTCATCTCTGACAAATAATTGAATGCCTTTATTGTCATTGTATTTTCCTGTATACAACGAAATTAGGAAACCACATAAACAAAACACCAAACAGGAGAGCTAAGAGCCGCTGAGTCTGTGCGCTCTGCCATCTTGCCTACTTATGAAAAAGAACTGAAACTGGAGACTCCTTTCATAAATGTTAAATACCTTGAATTATCTGGAGACTCACACAACAGTGGGTTTAGAACCCAGGGCAAGTATATGAGAGCTCAATACTCAAGAGACCCAAGTGCAGAACAGATAGGGGCGTGAACTTGATAAACTCTTAGAACAGTCAGGTGAGAAACATCACCATATCAAACATTGCACACATCTAGTAATCCATTTACAAAATGATGTGACAATCCCAATGATAATAATTTGTAGTCTTTATTCATTTGTTGTTACATTTACTATTGTGAAGCCTCTATAAACAAAGTTCTTGTTGTAAATGATATAGAAGATAAAATCAGTTGTTTTCTAAACAACTGATTTTAGAAGTGTTTAGAGTTTAGCTTTTGCATAAAAATATAAGAAACCAAGCTTGATAATTATTTAAATGTTGAATTTAATTTTGATTTTGTAGAAATCCCTCAGGTTATTGTCATGACAAAGGTGGATAAAGCGTGTGAGCTGGTTAACCAGGATTTAAAGAAAATCTACTACAGCAAGAAGATCAAAGAGAAGGTAATGTGTGTGTGTGTGTGTGTTTTACCACAACAATAGCCCCACATGCATATAGCAGTATTTGATACTTGACCATTTGTCAGGTCTCCACAAAGTTCAGGTTAGTGTTAAGTGACCACATCTTAATGATCTCATTCCCATTCCTAAAGTCGAGTCTCCAGAAGTCTTCTGTATTTCACCATATACTGTAACACATGCTGATCCTTATTTCCTCAGGTAGCGGAGTGTAGTAATAATATCGGCATCCCACTAAATGCCATCTACCCTGTAAAGAACTACGCTGAATCCATCACTCAAGATCCAGACACTGACATACTCATCCTCACGGCACTGAGAGATATTCTACATTTTGCAGAATGCTTTGTGGAACGAGAGATGGAAAAAGAAAAGTATTGAGAGATAAGGGTCTTAAGCTACAAATGAATGTTTATACGTAACATGTTATACTCAATGAATTATCTTATAATTATTTTTTTTACCACTAATTAATCTATACCTAAAGGATGCAATCACAAAAAAGTATTTAATGACTAAAAATCAAAGTCAATATAAAATAAATCATATTACTGTGCTGTAACACATTAACACAAATTAGCATCCATAAACACATTCTATCTTACTTCAATAATCAGGTATATCATGTCTAATATTACTATTAAACACAGAAAATTACTCATATTGCCACTCAAAAGGGCTTCAAACTATTGGATGACTTTAGAGGGAGCGAGAAACACCCCACCATCTGCTTGTTGCCATTCTTAAGCCATTCTGCTTGTTGCCACTCCAAGCACTTATTCTTCTCTTGCCACATAGTAGCTAAACTAATACTATAACTATAGAACTAACGCCCTTTGAGGACTGGAAAAACAACAATATATAAACAGCTCCAATACAGTAGGAGCGCATGACGCTCACACTTCCGATAAAAAAAAACCTTCTCGTGCGGCCCTCCTATAATTTTGTACCCTAGGCTACTGCCTTTGTCGCCTTCGCCATGAACAGGCCCTGGTGCTGAGAGCCTGGGTTAAAGTTATGTCCATTAAAAATAAATTCACTTTGTTTAGAGCCATTTGTTCAAACAGCATTATTAGGTTTGTATTTATTCATTGCCCCTCTTGTGGACAATGTATTTAAAACTCTGGTTTTGTTGTGTTAAGCAGTGATTTCAAACAATATCACTCTCATCCACCATCACCATTCAATAAGAAAATGGGATTATTTTATTCCACTCCAACTCCAGCTCGTTCTACTCCAGGTGAGTTATTTTTCTGCAAAATGTATTTTTGAAAATAAAATTAATCTGAAAGAACAACAAAGTACAATCGTTTAATGTAAACTAAATTGTATTATTACACCATTAAGACAAACAAACTTATTAGTAGCAGTGTTTTTACTTTCACATTTTCTTTTATTATCACACCCTGTAACACAAGCCTTGGCTGTGCAAGTTAAATTGTGGTTATCAGGGCAATAAAGCATCTTTGTTCTTGCTTAAGGTTCTTTATCCACCGCAGTGTTAATCAAAATTTACTGTAATTTAAATGTGAGTCATAAGAGAAAATAAGAATCTCAGATTTAAAACAGACAAATTAGAAAATATTTTGGTAGAAATGTGAGGATTTTGATTAAATCTGACATTAATTTATCTTCTTGCATTTAGAATTCCAGAGGCCTTGGAGATCAGAAGAGTGGAGGTAAGACTTAAAAATTATGCTGACTGGTGGTTTTAAAAATATAAAGCACACAAATATGTATATAAATAAGACTGTATGGCAAAGTTGCCTCCTGAATGTAACATTTCAACATTAAATAATACCAAGTAATAAACAGAAATAAAACAAACAAAGGCGATATTTGATGGAACAGCCATTTGCTTTCATTCTGTTACACTTCTCTCGTGTTTAGGGGTAGGGAGTGTGCACATGCGCGCATGCGTGCGTGCATATTTGTTATGTAATATATTGATTCCACGTGGTTTCACCCAGTTGACTTGTCTCTGGCCTTGAGGTCCATGAGAAAATGTACAGTACTGTTCCATATACCAAGTAAGCATTTCTGTAAAAAATGAAAATTGGTCTCAAAGTTAAAATTTTCTTTTAAAGCCGCTCTGACAGTAGATCAGAGGTTTATATGAAGTGTTTAGTAATAGTGCTCATTCACATGGATTTATGTGGTAGATGCATAGTAAAATAAATTAAAAAAGCTTAGATATAAAGTTTTCTGTCAGAATATTCATGCCCAGTGTGTCCAAATAGACATTAGCATGCATAGTGAGTCGTGTTAATGGCATACAAAAAGACCTGTACCAGAAGAGGAAAGACATGTCAGGGATGCAGGGATAAAAGCAGACCCAAACGCAGGGATAACAAAAAAAAATAAAAAGCAAAAGTCCTGACAAGACATTAGAGACATTAGAGACATAGGGGGCAACAGCAAAGTGCAACAGTAAAAACTTCACAAGAGATGGTGTTAGGCACCACCAGTCATATATATAAGTGACGTGACATACGGCTAAGTATTGTGATGCATACTCAATTTGTTCTCTGCATTTAACCTATCCAAAGTGCACACACACAGCAGTGAACACACACACCATGAACACACACCCGGAGCAGTGGGCAGCCATTTATGCTGTGGCGCCCGGGGAGCAGTTGGGGGTTCGGTGCCTTGCTCAAGGGCACTTCAGTCATGGCCGGCCCGAGACTCGAACCCACAATCTTAGGGTTACAAGTCAGACTCTCTAACCATTAGGCCATGACTTCCATGTGTCCAGTCAGAGTTTCACTGATCATTTCAATGTGTGGAGAGGAAGAATACAACAATAATGTATAGCATTATATTCACTGATGAAAGAATGATTGACTCTTTATAAAACTCTTTCTGCTGATTCCTAGAAGAAAAGATGAACTACTGACTTATGTGAAAGATTTCAATCCCAGCTCTGAGGTCCTCAGGATTTTGTTGTATGGACCAGTTGGTTCTGGGAAATCATCCTTCATCAACTCGGTCCAGAGGCTCCTCTTAGGCCGTAATGTCATAGGTTCTCTGGAAAGCTCTGCACTTACAGGAACAAGCTTCACAAAAAGAGTAAGTTGCATGGTACAGAGTAACCAATTGCATGGTACAGAAATGTACACAAGATACCATTTCAAATAATCTTGAATTAAGAACAGTTTGTTAAATCAAAAACATATCTTTACTTTGCTACATCTTTTCACAGTTTCAAACTGGGGATAAATTATTTAAACTATGCAATATAAATGAACTTCCCCAGAACCTCCCTCAATATTCTGTCTAGGGCTGGGCAATAAATCGATTTTATCGATTTACTTGAATGAGTAGTTTACGACAATTTGTTTGAATGAAAATTGGTTTTCTCTTTAACATCCGCTGATGCTCCCCTCTGGGCTCCGGTAGTTTCGAATGGGCTCAGCCCTCCCCCCGCGCGTTTGCCATAGGGATATACAAACAACATGGCAGTGAGCAGGGAAGAACTCGTTCCCAAGAAAGGCACAGTGTCATCTGTCATATGGAATTGGTAAAGGTAGCAGTACGACTAATTTACTGCAGCACCTTAAACAGAGGCATGCTGTCGAGTGGGAGAGATGTTGCGCCTTGGGAAATGAAAAAGACCGCGGCAGCACAAAGCACACCCGCCAAAAAACAACCTACCATCTTAGAAACATTTACAAACTGTATCCAGTATGATAAGAAGGGGGCCCGTTGGAAAGCAATCACGGATGCAGTTGCAATGTATATTGCTAAAGATATGGTGCCAAAATATTCTGTGGAAAAGCCGGGGTTTATTCACATGCTGAAAGTTTCGGACCCCACGTATGTGCTACCAAGCCGCAAATATTTTTCTGAAGTGCATGCCTCAAGCCAGAGGTAGTAGACAGGCTTGTCTTCCTGGTTAAGAATGTTTATGAAAAAATTTTAGCTTTGCACTTTATCAGAACTATCTCCTATCTACTGAATAAAAAGATGTTTAACTTGTGTTTAAAGAAAAAAGGGTCACATAATTTTGTGTTAGGTAACATTTTACGTTATGTTACGTCATGTTACTGTATATTTTCACTGTTTACAATGGCACGGTCTGCCATCTTGTCATTTTGCCTATTTGTTTCTGAATCCCAGAAGGGAAAATAAAAAAAAAAAAAAATCAAGTTAAAACTTGATTTGATCAATTTCTTTGCAATCTGAAGATTGATTTTTCAGTAGGAGGGAGAAAATCGATTTAAATTGTAGATCAAATTTTTGAAAAAATAGGAGGATTTTTATTTTTAGGCCATATCGCCCAGCCCTAATTCTGTCTTGTCCAGATATGTCTGGAAACATTTCTAATTTATTTAATTCACATTTATTTGTATAACACTTTTAACATCTTCACAAAACAGCATCATGACTTTATCAGAGTCATAATCACCATTGTACTGAATCTGTCTGCAAGGGTTAAACACAGACACCAGAAACCAGTAGTTAGTGGATAAAATGTGCAGGTTTATTCACAGCATGCAGTGAGAAATGTCTTTGAGCATTGGAAAAGGCAGCAAAAACTTATATTTTTATCTTTTATCCCCCCTTCCTAGCTCCTAGCTTACTACTGCTGGGTGTTGGGCCCACATGGTGTGTCAGTATAACAAGCCATCCACATTTCTGTGTTAGGTCTTTGGTCTGTATTGGACCTGGAACAAGAAGTACAGCAGCAACAAGAAGTCACCCTAGCATTAGTATGTTGGCTTTAGACATCCATTGCAGAAGGGCATGGTCGGTCAATAAGGTAAAGTGCCAGCCTTTTAGGTGGTACCTTAGATCCCCTATGGCCTATTTGATCATGAGGGCCTCTCTCTCCATGGAAGCATAGCGTCTCTCGGTGGGGCTCAGTTTTTGGCTCAGGTATAGGACTGGGTGCTCCTCCCCTTAGGAGACTTGGGAGAGGACAGTTTCAGAAAATGGCAAGTCCTGTGTCCAATGCGTTCGTTTGTACCATGAAATGGAGATTGAAGTCAGGGTTCCAAAGCTGTAACATCCGTTGTAACATACTGCTGAAGGCTGTCTTCTCTGTGGAATCTGGAGTCAGTACCACTTGCCAGTATCCCTTAGTGAAGTCTAGGGTGGATATGAAGGTCCTCTACTCAGGGAAGATGATAGCTGTCACATCTGTTTAAACCTCTTGAAGTCATTGCACAGATGTTGGCTCCCATTTAGCTTTGGCACAACCACAATAGGGCTAGACAAAGGGCTGGAGGACTCCTCAATGATTCCATTCTGCATCATTCAGCTCAATTCTGCCTTAATAGCTTGATGTTAAGCTTGACGATGGGTTTTGTGTACAATATAAGGCTGCTGTTTTACCACCACTAGGACAGGGGTCTATATCTCATAGTGGACCACATGGGCGAGGCCCAGGTTCAAGAAGATGATGTCTGCATTCAGGTCCACCAACTCAGATTCTGCAGTTGTAAGATTAGCCCTTCTCTGAACCAAGGCATGCTCCATGCATTCTGGGGGGAAATAGCAAAAGCAGACATCACAGGAGCAGGTTCCCTCCACTTTTTAAGCAGGTTAACATAGTACAGTATAGCTGTGTGTCTGCGTGGTTACCCGGCTGTTGCATGCGGTAGTTAACATTGGCTGACTCTCTTGAGGACAGTATACGAGCCCTGCCACTGTGCCAGGAATTTTCAGCTGGCTTTGGGAACAAGGACTTTGTCAGTGTCTTCTTGCATTGACTGCACATAGTTGATGAGGGGAGGGGGGCTCCTCCCACGATTCTTGGGCCATGTCTAATGGTCCCTGAGCTTACAATTCAAAGAGAGGCTCTAATAAAGTAAAGCCAGTAGTTGCTTCGTTGATGCCAGTTCCTCCCCTCCTCGTCTACCACCGCCAAAGCATCCTCTTCAGTGTCTGAATCATTTAATCAGGCTATCAGTCTGTGGGTAGTTTGACAGATGTCCTCAGATGACACAGATCAACCATGAGAAAACTGAAGCCATACCTTGGTCAGTTAAGGTGTCTTTATGTATTCCCACTCGGCTAATTAGGAGCATCAGCTCTTGAGTGATGTTTCAAGAGGTGACTTTCCATAGTGGAACCAACTCAGGGTAACAGGTGGTGTAGTCGATAATGACGAGAATGTACTGTTAATCCCAGGCTGACTTTGGCAGAGGCCTGATGAGGTCCATGCCAATTCACTCGAAGGGGATTCTTATGACAGGCTGTGGAATGAGTGTTGAAGGCTTTTGTGGTGATGTTTGCTGGCACTGGAACACATCCTGGTAGAATGCATCCATTCCACTCAATAAAAAGTGGTCTTTCAGCTTCACTAGTGTATTGCAGGCTCCCAGATGGCTGCCAAGAGTCCATTTGATGTATCAGTTCAGAGGTTGCCAGATTTGGTTCATTAAAGTGCCTGCCAAAAACCATACAGAATTTTCTTATTGCCATTCCAGTTTATAAAGTTTTTCTCTTTATTTTATGTTTAAATGTTGATCAGTGTTTGCAGTAGATTAGAATCACACACACACTTGCATCCCGGTCCTCAATCCTAATTAATACAGCAGTTAAAAGTTAAAGACAATATATAACCAGGTCTATATGTAATTTAGTTGAACATTCACAAGCTGAAGAAGGGCAGAGGTGAGTGTTATCCTCTGGAGATTGTTGACATCATGGGGATTGAATCATCAGGAGGGATAAAACCTGAAGACATCAAGAAGGCGTTCAAGGGACACATTTTAGATAGGTACACAGTAAGTACAAATACATCCTGGACATTTGTCACTCTGCATCAAGCAACACAATACATTGTGTATAAACCGTAAGAGATGTCTGTTTTATTCAAAATCTAAGCAAGTAATTACATATTACTACATTGAGGATTAGGATTTCATGGAGAAAGACTGAAAAAAAGCCTTTATTTTTGTTATTGATCTACATTCATAAAGCTAATTAAAGATGCAAAATCTTGCTTGTGGTTAAACAGGTTTAATTTGGGGTTTATAATTAATTGCTAACTTTTTTGTTGTAGTTTAATCCTGTGGCAGCCATAACTAATGACAATCCAAAATACAAAAAGGAGCCAGCTTTTAGTGATAAAGTTCACTGTGTGGTCTGTATTCTGCCTGCGGACTCGGTTTCAAGAATGGATGAAGACATCTTTAAAAAACTGAAGGATGTCAGAGAACATGCTAACCAACTGGGTAACTGTTTATATTTGTTTGGGTTTTTCCTGCTTAACCTTTGCCCTGAACCTGTCATTGTTTATTTAAACCTGTCTGTGTTATTACTGTCTGTGCTGGAAACTGGAGACAGTGCAGACCAGTAAAGCCAGATGGAAACTGATTTAGAGCAGTAATCAACAGATATTTTTAGCAGTGCTTTCTTTCCCCAGATACAATTCAACAAAATAATAATTAGACATCATACATCAGTTTAACACATTTCACATATTCTTTAAAAAACATTGGAAAAAAAAACAAAAAATAGTTATAGTCATTTTTGAAGTGATTTCATTTACAATAGTGATTTTCCAATGTTCCTAATATTTCAATCAATGAAAGAGAAAGTAACCTTTAATGAATGTTCTGAAAACAGTTAACAACAAATCAGTTCCTATTTCCACTTACACTTGGCAAATGTAAACAGTATTTTTTCATGTTACTGAGATAATCTAAAATTTTCGAGCTTAATCTCAAGCTTCATCTCTGACAAAGAACTGAAACTGGAGACTCCTTTCATAAATGTTAAATGTGGTTTAGTGGGTTTAGAATTCAGGGCTCAGTATACTGTATGAGAGCTCAATACTCAAGAGACCCAAGTGCAGAACTCTTAGAACAGTCAGTTGAGAAACATCACCATATCAAACATTGCACACATCTAGTAATCTATTTACAAGATGATGTGACAATTCCAATTATAATATTTTGTAGTCTTTATTCAATTATTGTTACATTTACTATTGTGAAGCCTCTATAAACAAAGTTCTTGTTGTAAATGATATAGAAGATAAAATCAGTTGTTTTCTAAACAAAGTTCAGTTTTCTCATCGAGTGTTTAGAGTTTAGCTTTTGCAGAAAATATAAGAAACCAAGCTTGATAATTATTTATTAAATTTATTTTGATTTTGTAGAAATCCCTCAGGTTATTGTCATGACAAAGGTGGATAAAGCGTGTGAGCTGGTTAAAGAGGATTTAAAGAAAATCTACTACAGCAAGAAGATCAAAGAGAAGGTAATGTGTGTGTGTGTGTGTGTGTGTGTGTGTGTGTGTGTGTGTGTGTGTGTGTGTGTGTGTGTGTGTTTTACCACAACAATGCCCCTTTTCCACCAAGTCAGTTTGAGTGCTGGTTCGGAGCCTAATTTAGAACCAGTTCTTTCTTTTTTGACACACAAAGCACCGGCTCTGAACCAGGAAAAGTGGTTCTTAAGTAGCACCAAACTTTACCGCAATATGATCAATTATCAGCACACATGATATCAGGTAGCTACATGCTAAGGCTAACTTTTTTTGTGGTAATGATAAAATAATGTTATGTACTTTCCGTTATTCTTGATTACAACTTCCGTTTATACAAATTACATGAAGCTGCACATATACGTTGGATTCGCCACATTTGGATGCCAATGTAGGTTCATAAAGCCATGAGCATTAACTGCAACATCCGCCATTGTTGATGTTGTGTTTGTGTTTGCCGCTGCTGCACTAACATTGCTGGGAAAGATGACACATATACAGTGACGTCTTACTTGGCTCTGTGATGGCTTTCGAGCCCATGGAAAGGCAAACAGGTTCTTAGAAGGATTGCCAGTGGAACCAACTTTGAACCAGCACCAGCAATAGCTCTGAACCAGCACCCGATCCTTTCTAGTGGAAAAGGAGCACAATAGCCCCACATGCATATAGTATTTGATACTTGACCATTTGTCAGGTCTCCACAAAGTTCAGGTTAGTGTGAAGTGACCACATCTCAATGATCTCATTCCTAATGTCGAGTCTCCAGAAGTCTTCTGTATTTCACCATATAACACATGCTGATCCTTATTTCCTCAGGTAGCGGAGTGCAGTAATAATGTGGGCGTCCCACTAAATGCCATCTACCCTGTAAAGAACTACGCTGAATCCATCACCCAAGATCCAGACACTGACGTGCTCATCCTCACGGCACTGAGAGATATTCTAAATTTTGCCAATGACTATGTGGAACGAGAGATGGAGAAAGAAAAGTCATGAGAGATACAGTATATATGTGTTTGCTGTATTTTATTATTTTTTAAAGGGTCTTATGGTACAAATGAATGTTTATAAGTAACGTAACATTCCATGAATTATCTTATAATGATTTATTTTTTACCACTAATTAATCTATACCTAAAGAGGGTGATGCAGCAGCACTTTAGCCTTTTTGTTTATCCAGCTCTCTTACCTCCTCAACTGGAAACACTGCTCCAACAAATCAGCTTCCAAAAGCTTCACCTTTCAAAGTCGTTGTTTAACTGCTAATATATGAGGGAAATATGATATTATGAAGTAAAATATATCAGCTAATGAACTCAATCAGCTGTTAATAGCCTTAAAAGACAGATTTAGCAGTGGACTGGAAGGTGTGTGGTACACTAATTCTTTTGAGGACAGAATACATCCAGCTCTGATTCATTATCACAAGCTGTTACACAAAGAGCTACAAGCATTACAAAAAAGCCTGGTGTGTGTACGAGGAAATTTATAGCAAAACACTGAGACATGAGCGCCATGCTACCTTGTGGTAAAGGAATTGTCACTACAACTGGAGCTTTGCCAACATAAAAACAAGGTTTTTTCATTTTCACTTGGTTTATGTTTTTTGGTTTATGATGGTCTTAAATAATCTTGTATCTCAAAGCAATTGTAGTTAAACCATAAATAATGATCAAATAATTAATTTGAGTTATTTGTCATATTTCAATTCTTGTACTGGCTTCTTAAGAAAATGTTTCATTTAGTTTTCACTTTTAGTGTACATAGACGTGCACATATACATAGACTCTATAACTAATTAGACATAATAGACAAAACACTAATAGATCTGGTTGGGTAATGAATTTAAATTTTCTTTGACCGTGCTGTGAATTACACTGTTATCACTTAATTTAGATTAATAACACATTTAATGAAAATGGAAGAGCATCAGCTTACTTATTATTTATTTTATAAAAATTATTATTTTACAGTTTTTTTATTCTACTCAGACCTGTCATGATAATTGTTTCGACAAAATATCAATAATTTTTGCTGACCTTGACGTTGCACATTGTGTTTACATGCGAATTTATAAGAATGAATTGCACCAAAATTTTTACTTAAAACATTCTGTAGATATAAAACAATGCAGTAAAGATGCTTTATGATGGAAATAATCTAGAAAGAATTGTTCTACCGTCTCAAATAATCCAGATTGGATAATTGCCGCTTGCATAAGTGAATGACCCGCACTAGGAGGGAGTGAGTTGAATTGTGTTTCCAAGGACAGAGTTGAGAGACCTAAGCTAAGCTAAGCTAAGCTAAGGTTAGCACTGCTGTGTCTGTGGTAATTACTTCAGGAGAGCCGAGGACAGAGCTAAGAGAGCTAAGCTAAGCTAAAGTTAGCACTGCCAAAGTCTGTGGTAGTTACCTCAGGAGAGCTGAGGACTGAGCTGACAGAGCTAAGATAAAGTTAACACTGCTGTGTCTGTGGTAATTACCTCAGGAGAGCTAAGGACAGAGCTGAGAGAGCTAAGCTAAGCTAAAGTCAGCACTGCCGAGTCTGTGGTAGTTACCTCAGGAGAGCTGAGGACTGAGCTGAGAGAGCTAAACTAAGCTAATGTTGGCACTGCAGTGTCTGTGGTAATTACCTCAGGAGAGCTGAGGACAGAGCTGAGAGAGCTAAGCTAAGCTAAGCTAAAGTTAGCACTGCAGTGTCTGTGGTAATTATCTCAGGAGAGCTGAGGACTGAGCTGAGAGAGCTAAGCTAAAGTTAACACTGCAGTGTCTGTGGTAATTACCTCAGGAGAGCTGAGGACAGAGTTGAGAGAGCTAAACTAAGCTAATGTTGGCACTGCAGTGTCTGTGTTAATTACCTCAGGAGAGCCGAGGATGGAGCTGAGAGAGCTAAGCTAAGCTAAGTTAAAGTTAGCATTGCCGTGTCTGTGATAATTACCTCAGAAGAGCTGAGGACTGAGCTGAGAGAGCAAAGCTAAGCTAAGATAAAGATAGCACTGCCGAGTCTGTGGTAATTAACTCAGGAGAGCCAAGGACAGAGCTAAGAGAGCTAAGCTAAGCTAAGCTAAAATTATAACTGCCGAGTCTGTGGTAATTACCTCAGGAGAGCCGAGGACAGAGCTGAGAGCGCTAAGCTAAGCTAAAATTAGCACTGCCGTGTCTGTGATAATTACCTCAGCGAAGCCAAGGATGGAGCTGAGAGAGCTAAGCTAAGCTAAGTTTAAGTTAGCACTGCCGTGTCTGTGGTAATTACCTCAGGAGAGCCAAGGACAGAGCTGACAGAGCTAAGCTAAATTTAGCACTGCCGTGTCTGTGTTAATTACCTCAGGAGAGCCGAGGACAGAGCTGAGAGAGCTAAGCTAAGCTAAAGTTAGCACTGCCGTGTCTGTGTTAATTACCTCAGGAGAGCCGAGGATGGAGCTGAGAGAGCTAAGCTAAGCTAAGCTAAAGTTAGCATTGCCGTGTCTGTGATAATTACCTCAGAAGAGCTGAGGACTGAGCTGAGAGAGCAAAGCTAAGCTAAGATAAAGATAGCACTGCCGAGTCTGTGGTAATTAACTCAGGAGAGCCAAGGACAGAGCTAAGAGAGCTAAGCTAAGCTAAAATTATAACTGCCGAGTCTGTGGTAAATACCTCAGGAAAGCAGAGGACGGAGCTGAGAGCGCTAAGCTAATCTAAATTTAGCACTGCCGTGTCTGTGGTAATTACCTCAGCAAAGCCGAGGACGGAGCTGAAAGAGCTAAGCTAAGCTAAAGTTAGCACTGCCGAGTCTGTGGTAATTATCTCATGAGAGCTGAGGACTGCGCAGAGAGCTAAGCTAAAGTTAGCATTGCCGTGTCTGTATTAATTACCTCAGAAGAGCCGAGGACTGAGCTGAGAGAGCTAAGCTAAGCTAAAGTTAGCACCGCTGTGTCTGTGGTAATTACCTCAGCAAAGATGAGAATAGAACTGAGAGAGCTAAGCTAAGCTAAAGTTAGCACTGCCATGTCTGTGGTAATTACCTCAGGAGAGCTGAGGACAGAGCTGAGAGAGCTAAGCTAAGCTAAAGTTAGCACTGCCAAGTCTGTGGTAATTACCTCAGGAGAGCATATCTAGAGTCTGTGTATGGTTGCTGTTTTTTCTTGGGCAAATTTGCATGCTTCAATCAGAGCCTTAAATTGTGCTTTTTGGGCTGACGTACCTGGAGGCAATGACCCTTTCAACAAAACGTCTGTGTTTTTTATGTCATAACCCACCCAGCTGTTTTTTTCTCCCAGCTCACAGGTGAGATCCATCTATGAAAAGGACCAGGTCAGGATTATTCAGTGGTGATTCTTTGATATGCTGATCTGTTTCCAGAGTGATGACCATCTCTTCACATGTGTGATTGTCTTCATCAGTGACTGCAGGTGTCTTAATGATACACCCCAACCCAGTCTGTCACAATACTTTCTCCTGTCTTCTGGGTGCTAGAAGTTATTTAACTCCAGTTAATCCCTGCAGGTTTCAGTTCAAACAAGCTTCACATCCTGCCTTTTTTGGTCACTTTCCCTCAAATTTATGTTGAGAATCATTGCTCCATCTAGTGGATGTAAGGTGTAAATTTTCTGCAGGCGCTGAAGCATTTTCCAAATTTTTCATGGGTGTTTGTATGCATTTGGTAGCTCCTTCAACCACTTTTCTGGTGTAGCTGGTTTGTATATTCTGCAAGGAACATATTTCTTGACCTTTTTCTACAATGAGAGTTTGTCTCTCACCATTTTCTTCATACTCCTCCGCATTGTCCATCTCAATTTCAGTTAGTCTGTTTTTTCCAATGACAGGAGCAAGCCGAGCATTTGAATTGTCCTTTGTGACATGAGCATATGTAATTGACTCTTGCTCACTGTCATCATGGCTCCCTGTAGAATAATTGTGACTTTTTCCCATCAGGTAATGGTGTTGTTGATTCTCTACCTTTCCGAGCTATTTGAATGAATAAAATGACCCTTGTTTATTCTTGCTGCTAGGTGTTATAGGCCAGGTATGCATTTCAGAACAGTCGTTTGATCCCTGTTGTTTAGAAAGCAAAGTCATCAACCTGTTGTTCTCATCCAGCAGTCTCTCTTTATCCTTTAATTCACTTTGTAGTTGTAATTGAAAATAGTCTCTCACATGGCACATTTGAAGCAGGATTTGCTAAATTGTGGTAACCAGCTTGTCGTGACTTCTGTTGTGTGCAGACCACCAATGTAGAGGGCATTGTTCCAGGCTTATGTTTGGCTCTGCTCTGTATCTAGCAAGAGGGCTGGATTGCACTGATGTTTCATCATCTGACTCCATCTTAACACCAAAGGAACCTAGAAGGACAGATAGTGGTGGACTTTGCTAAGCGTATGGAAATGGCTGTAGTTAACACTTATCTCCAGAAGAGAGAGGAACATATAGTTACATATAAGAGTGAAGGTAGGAGTACGCAGGTAGACTGCATTCTATATAGACGAGGCAATCTGAGAGAGATTAGTGACTGCAAAGTGGTGGTAAGGGAGAGTGTAGCCAGACAGCACCGGATGATGATGTGTAGGCTGTCTCTGGTGGAGGAGCTGATGAATAAAGATAATGAGAGGGAAAGAATGAGGGAGGATGCGAATATGGTTGAGCAAGAAATAGGATGATTTGAAAGGATGAGGTAAGGAAGGCTCTGAGGTGAATCAAGAGTGGAAAGGCTGTTGGTCTAGATGACATACTGTGGAAGTGTTTAAGTGTCTACGAGAGACAGCAGTGGAGTTTCTATCTAGATTGTTCAACAGGATTTTAGAGAGTAAGAAGATGCCTGAGGAATGGAGGAGAAGTGTTCTAGTGCCGAACAAGGGTGATGTGCTGCGTTCTATCAACTACAGTGGTATAAAGTTGATGAGCCACACAATGAAGCTATGAGAAAGAGTAGTGGAAGCTAGGCTAAGAAAGGAAGTGGATATTTGTGAGCAGCAGTATGGCTTCATGCCCAGAAAGAGCCCTACAGATGCAATTTTTGCTCTGAGAATGTTAATGGAGAAGTATAGAGATGGTCAGAAGGACCTGCACTGCACCTTTGTGAATTTAGAGAAAGCGTATGACATGGTGCCGAGAGGAGCTATGGTACTGTATGAGGATGTCAGGAGTGGCAGAGAAGTACGTCAGAGTAGTTCAGGATATGTATGAGAGGAGTATGACTGCAGTGAGATGTGCTGTATGTCAGACAGAGGAGTTCAAGGTGGAGGTGGGGCTACATCAAGGATTGGTTTTAGTCCCTTCTTGATTGCTATGGGGTTGGACAGTTTGACAGATGAATTCAGACAGGAATCGCTGTGGACAATGATGTTTGCGGATGAGTGTAGGAGTAAAAAAAAATCTTCACTCTAGGTTTTTTGTAAGAGTTATATTTTTCAAGATTCACAATCTGATCAAGTGCCTTGAGGATCAGTGTTGTAATGTAACTTCGTTACCGTACTTAAGAAGAAATTTCACATATCTGTACTTTACTTCGCTATTTAACCGGTTGTCACAACCAGGGATGGAAGGAGACAGACCCATACGCAGGATAGCTTCAAATGAAAGGGGTTTAATAAATGATGAAGAACAAAGACAGAATTGACGATAAATGAAACAATACAAATGACGACATTTAACAAAGACTAGACATGACGAGGGGTACACGCAACTAATGATTCCGTGCTGCATTCAGCAACGCGGCTCACTTAAATATAATTAAGACAATGACTACATTAGGAACAGGTGAAGAAACAGGGAGGAGCAGACGAAGGCGGGGCAGACACGTGACAACAATAGCACGTGGCCAAAAGTCCGGGCTGAATCATGACAGAACCCCCCCCAAGGCGCGGCTCCCGAAGCGCCAAACCCTGTCAGAGTCCAGGAGGGGGGGGCGAGGCACATGGCGAAGGCAGATGGGGGGAGCAAGGAACACGGCGAAGGCAAATGGGGGAATGAGGAACACAGCGAAGGCAGATGGGGGAACGAGGAACACGGCGAAGGCAGATGGGGGAACGAGGAACACGGTGAAGGCCGATGGGGGAGTAAGGCACACGGCGAGGCCGGTGGGGGGAGCAAGGCACACGGCGAGGCCAGTGGGGGGAGTAAGGCACATGGCGAGGCAAGCGGGGGGAGCAAGGCTCACGGCGGCACAGCAGCGAAGGCCGAGCGACGTCCTCAGCCGAGCAGAGGGGCCGAACGATGTCCACAGCCGAGCAGAAGGGCCGAGCAGAAGGGCCGAGCGACGTCCTCAGCCGAGCAGAAGGGCCGAGCGACGTCCTCAGCCGAGCAGAAGGGCCACGCGACTTCCATGGCCGAGCTGAAGGGCCGAGCGATATCCTCAGCCGAGCTGAAGGGCCGAATGACGTCACAGCCGAGCTGAAGGGCCGAGCGATATCCACAGCCGAGCTGAAGGGCCGAGCAATATCCATAGCCGAGCTGAAGGGCCGAACACAACCCCGAATCACCGCAGCCAGACTCACGTCCTGACGTCCAGAATACCAAGGGTGGGAGGGTGGGAAAGATCCATCACCCTGGGCCTGCAGCACCCCCCGCAGAAGAAGTGAAGCGACGCCCTCCTCGGACGGAACCGGAACTGCAGCGGCGTCCTTCACCGGAAAAAGGGCGGGGCGATGCCGCAGGGCACCAAAAAATAAAAAAACGGGTTGGTGACATCCTCCGCGAAGGAAGTGAGGCGACGACCGCCTCGGACGGAACCGAAAGTGGAGCGGCGTCCCTCACCGGAAAAAAGGCGGAGCGATGTCACCGAGAAAAGAAAAAAGGGCCTGAAGGACTGGCGGAACAGTCCAGGGGGAGAAGGGAAAAAAGCCGGTCCAAGCTAGAAGCTATCCTGCTGGGTATGCTGGGTTTTAAGGCGGAATCATTCTGTCACAACCAGGGATGGAAGGAGACAGACCCGTACGCAGGATAGCTTCAAATGAAAGGGGTTTAATAAATGATGAAGAACAAAGACAGAATTGACGATAAATGAAACAATACAAATGATGACATTTAACAAAGACTAGACATGACGAGGGGTACACGCAACTAATGATTCCGCGCTGCATTCAGCAACGCGGCTCACTTAAATATGACGAAGGCGGGGCAGACACGTGACAACAACAATAGCACATGGCCAAAAGTCCGGGCTGAATCATGACACACGCACTATTTCAGCATAATGTTGCCAAAATGAGGCGGAAGCACAACTGAAACCGCCATGGAAGCATCTACTGGCATGGGCGTAAATCCCGCGTAAAGTCCCCCCCAAAAAAATTATTTAAAAAATATTGCACTCTCTATTGTGAAAAATATATGTATGTATACCTAAATAATTGTGTAAGTAGACAAAAACAAACACAAAAAATGCATTTAGAAACAGTTGCGTTCCCCCTCCCCTTACTCACAGTGGTTTGACCCACAGCCTGCTTTCCCAGTTCATCTCACCTACTCTGCACACACAAGTCAGGTGTGTGGCTGCGGCTCAATTAATGTTAAACTCCATTAAGTAGGGGATTTTATTCACTTTATATGAAGCGACAAAAATGCTGATTACCGATGTAATTTTCCATGAATCTGCTATATTAGCGATTAAAATATTACTTATCTAGTTAACGTTTGCTTGTTTACAATAGCTTGTTGCATAGTGCACTGTAACTAACACGCCAAAGCCGTTTCCCATGCATTGTTTTATTTGGAACGACTTGGCATAATGTTAACTTAACATTAACGGCCACAATTAGCATATTGTTTAGTGGTGCATTTACTAAATGAGCACTGTGCTACGTCCAAACTGACCCCACTGTAGTTTTTTGTATAATCAATTTCTATTCTGTTCTTAAGTGTCTTACAATTTTAAACCTTTTTTTAATTCCTTGTTTTTATTGTTGTGATTATTTTTTATGATAGTTTTACTTTCTTTATGTACCATTGACTGTATTGTTTGTATTATTTGTGTCCCCTTCAAAAATTGCTCATGAGAAATTTTATATTTATTGTCCTCCCCTACTGTTAAATGAAATTTACGCCCATGCCTACTGGAGGACCTCCCGTTATCGTAGACCAGGAGTGCCCAACCAGTCAGAGACCAAGAGCCACATTTTTTACCGTGTTACCGCAATCATACACATGGGCACACATGAACATCACCTTTTTTTTCCCTGCCATTTTGAGAGCGAACTTGACACAAATTGTTTACTCAAATGATCTTGCTTCTACTGGGAAACTTTCAGGTATTTTCATCCCACTCACATGTGCATTTGACAAAATTACCGTATTGAACTCAAGCGAAGCGAACATGCACATATGAAAGTAAGAGCCGCATGAAACCGGGCAAAGAGCCGTGGGTTGGCTGCCCCTGTCGTAGAAGACCACCCCGATGATAGTGGTGAAAAGGGTGAAGAAGATAACGTTATACACCCCTGGCCGTATTTGTAAGAAATGTTTCTGTACATTGGAATGAAAGATTCTTCCTACCGGATGAAGTGCCTCTTATGCCTACTGAAAATCACTGAAATTTTACTTTTTACTTTTACTTCAAATACTTAAGTACATTAAATATCAGAAAATGACTTTTGATACTTAAGTACAGTAAATATCAGATACTTTAAGACTTTTACTTGAGTAATATTCTAAAAGGTAACTTTCACTTCTAACAAAGTCTTTTTCTAGTACAATACTTGTACTTTTACTCAAGTATTGCTTTCTAATACTTTATACAACACTGTTGAGGATCAGAACATCCATGTCAGTCTCCTGGTGGTAATTCTTAACATGGAAGATCTGGCTCATTGAAATACCCAGCATAAAAAACCCAAAGTTTTTTTTTTTTTTTACAGATGAGAACTTAACTAGACACCCTGTCAAATTATTTGGCAAGCTTTTTTATAGTTGACAGCAGTTATCTAATAATATTTTACTGGAAATATTATTACTCATTCATTCATTCATTTTCTACTGCGTATCCAAACGCTCGGGTCACGGGGAGCCTGTGCCTATCTCAGGTGACATTGGGCATCAAGGCAGGATACACCATGGAAGGAGTGCCAACCCATCGCAGGGCACACACACACTCTCATTCACTCACACACTCTGGACAATTTTTCCAGAGATGCCAATCAACCTACCATGCATGTCTTTGGACCGGGGGAGGAAACCGGAGTACCCGGAGGAAACCCCCGAGGCACGGGGAGAACATGCAAACTCCACACACACAAGGCGGAGGTGGGAATCGAACCCCCAACCCTGGAGGTGTGAGGCGAACGTGCTAACCACTAAGCCACCGTGCCCCCAATATTATTACTTTTAATTTAAAATTTACTTTATTTTAATATTTAAAAAAGTTCACTGGACTTGGAATCTACTATTTTCTCTGTCCCAGGATTGGTTTAGGAGTTTCTGCAGAATTTTTTTTTTTTTTTTTTTTTTTGTGGATTATCAGTGTTTTTGCCCTGTGTGGAATAGAACACTATCATGGATTGTTGCTTATGACTGTTGCTGCTTCGTGTCAACCAAGTTGGGATTATTGTTTAGACTCAAATACTACATGCTCTCCAGTTTTGTGAATATTTTATTATGCACATTTTCAACTGTGTGGATTATTACGATCCATGTGAATTTTTGCCCAAGTTTGGATTATTGTGTGTGAACTCTTCTACTTCATGCTAACCTGATTTTGTGACATTTTGTTTGGTTGCTCTGAGATTGGTCCTGAATTACTCTTAAGATAAGAGTTCTAGTTATCCAGTGGATGTGTTTGCTCGGCTGAGTATTTTGATTCAGTTTTGGATTATCTTTGAGTTTATACTTTAACCTTCTTACAAAGGGTGAACACACCAGCAATAGCATCTTAAAAAATACTCGCTCGAAATACTTTTTGATATCACTGATATTTACTTGTGTTTCTGAGCGTCCATTTCTAGCTGATTAGCCCGCTAGCATCACTAGCCTGCTAGCCCGGTTATCACTATCGAGTTGCACTTGAGGGAATTGGATCTTGATGCCTTGGAGAAGCAGATCTGCGACCTGCACATGAAGCAGGCCCAGCTGCAGTAGCGGAAAGCCACGTTGGAATCTTCCCGGTCGGTCTCTCAGCTGTCCCAGGTAAATACCCGGCACAAAATTAGTACTCTCTCCACCTGTACTCCGCATATTTCTCTGTCCATGCCCAGCTCACCCAGGAAGTGGCAGGCCCAGGTGTTGTTCACTCCGGCGCCAGGGTACCACGGACCCTGGGTGCAGCAGCAGCAGCTGAAGCTGTGAACCTGGCCCCAGTCAAGGACCTCTCCCCCTCCTCCGCTGCCGATCTTCGAGATCCCCACCCAGAACTGCTTCCCCCCGAGACGGAATGTTGTACTTAATGTTGCACTCTCGCACATGCACACGAAAAATTCCCTGATGTCTCTTGCTCTAGCAACCGTATATAGACCCCAGGACCCTACACTGATTTTCTTAGAGAATTTGCAGGTTTATTGGTTAATTTTGATAAAGCGTTAATTGTAGGAGACATTAACATTAACATTGACAATACAAACGATGCTTTAGGACTCACGTTTATGGACCTACTAAACTCATTTGGACTTACCCAACTCATTGTCTTAATTATACACTAGATTTAATAATATCACACGGAAAATATGTCATTGATATAGATATCGTACCTCAAAATGATGACATTACAGACCATTACCTCATACTGTACACACTACCTGTAGAACAGGCTAACTGTGTCTCATCACGTTATAGACTCAGTAGAACTATTATTCTGATCACTAAAGACAGATTCACAAATAACCTGCCTGATCCGTCTGGACTTCTTACTGTACCCTTAAACACAAACAATCTAGATGTAATGATTAACAGCATATTCACTAGCACATTAGACACTGTTGCCCCATCAGATTAAAGAAGGTTAGAGACAAAACACCTGCACCGTGGTATAATAGTCATACTCAAGACAGAAACCAAGAGAAACCCATAATCTCGAGCGAAAGTGGAGAAAAACTAATTTAGAGGTTTTTAGAATTGCATATAAGGACAGTATACTGTATCCAACTATAGACAGGCTCTAAAAGCTGCTAGGGCTCTGAGCACCTGAGCAAACTCATAGAAAATAACCAGAACAATCCCAGGTTTTTATTTAGCACAGTGGCTAGATTAACAAAAAACAGAGATTTGAACACATTATTCCATCACAGTTCAGTAGTGAGGACTTTATGAGATTTTTCACTGATAAAATTGAAAGTATCAGGAACAAAACAGTTGATGTTCAACCCGTGAAAGCATCTCGTGACCCAGTCTCACCTAAAGCTCTACACTCAGATCTACAGTGCTTTACAAGTACGGGACAGGAAGAGTTAGATAAGCTTATTACTAGAGCTAAAACAACAACTTGTTCACTAGATCCCATTCCAACTAAATTACTGAAAGAAGTGTTACATAAAGCTGGTGAGCCTCTTCTTAATATTGTTAACTCCTTGATATCTTTAGGTCACGTCCCTAAATCCTTCAAGTTGGCAGTTATTTGGCCCCTCATTAAGAAACAGAATTTAGATCCTAATGAACTATCTAATTACAGACCTATTTCACATCTTTAATTTATGTCTAAAATACTAGAAAAGGTTGTGTCTGTTTGAAGAGTTTCAGTCAGGTTTCAGGCCCCATCATAGCACAGAAACTGCACTTGTTAAAGTTACAAATGACTTGTTCTTAGCTTCGGACGAAGACAGCATGTCACTATTGGTTCTATTTGACCTTGGTGCTGCAATTGACACTATAGATCACAACATTCTCCTAGATCGCTTAAAAATTACACAGGTATTCAGGGACAGGCTTTAAGTTTGTTTAGATCCTACCTGTCTGATCAATACCATTTTGTAGATTTAAATGTTGAATCCCCTAGTTTATTGGCAGTTAATTATGGGGTCCCTCAAGGATCAGTTCTAGGACCTCTGCTTTTCTCAATATACATTCTTCCCTTAGGGAACATCATTAGAAGGCATGGGATTGGTTTCCATTGTTATGCTGACGATACAGTTATATATCTCATCAAAACTAGATGAAAAAGCTAAAGTGTCTAAAATAACTGAGTGCGTTAAAGTGATAAAAGACTGGATGACCTGCAATTTTCTGTCGTTAAACTCTGATAAGAAAGAAATACTACCTATCGGTCCAAAAACCAGAACACAGAAGCTCTCACACTTCAACTTCCATTTAGAGGGATGTACTGTTACTATTAGCTTGACAGTGAAAGACCTGGTGTTTATTAGACAGTAAATTGTCTTTAAAATCATATCACCATATTACAAACACAGCCTTCTTCCACCTTAGAAATATTGCCAAGCTGAGAAACATCCTGTCTGTATCTGATGCTGAGAAGCTAGTTAGAAGCTAGGCTACAGTTAGTCCAAAATGCAGCTGCCAGAGTTTTCACTAGGACAAGAAAGTATGACCATACTGTATAACCCCAATTTTATCATCTCTACACTGGCTACCTGTTAAGTTTAGAAACTGCTGCTACTTACGTACAAGGCTCTTAATGGTTTAGCTCCCATGTATCTAACTAGTCTTCTAACACGTTACAATCCTTCACGCTCTCTGAGATCACAAACCTCAGGACTTCTGGTAGTTCCCAGAATATCTAAGTCCACTAAAGGTGGTAGAGCATTTTCATATTTAGCTCCCAAATTCTGGAATAGTCTTCCTGATGGTGTTCGGGCTTCAGACACACTTTCCCAGTTTAAATGTAGATTAAAAACTCATCACTTTAGTCAGTTGAACTCATAATAAATCCCATAATTTTTTGCTCTAATACATCTGACCAAATGCACATTATCATCTAGTGTTTGTTAATATTATGAACAGCAGCTACGGTAAATTCCTCTCCACTGTTTCTCTCTTTCTACCCATCTCGAGGCATCCAGACATTGTACCATCTCGGATTTTGGACCTTCACTGAGATGAGGCCAAAAATGTGAGGATCCTGAGACATCTAGAGATTTACCAGCTCCAGTTAGACTCATGAAATATTCGGACATACTAAGAGGAGATGCCAACTCCATGTGGTCTTTGAGGACAACAACCTCCTCATCAATGCAACAATTGTCAGACTGTATATTTATAATCACACCCTCCAGTGTCACCCATATGAAGATGTGTGTGAGTGTGAGTGTACAACTCATATGTGGTGAATAACCGTGTCAGTTTCCTTAAAACTTCTATAGCAGCACATAAATGCAGTAAAATACAGACCTCAGTAGACAACTTAGAAAGGGTTTTGTTCTTTAGGTAAAAACTTTATTTTTTATTGGTAAGATTAACATTTACATAGAATTACTTGCTTACATTTTTTGGGTTGATTAAATCAGTAACTGTAACTAAAGTTAAATAATCTAATGTGCTCCATAAATACTGAAAACGGCATAACATTTATTTTAGCAATACATACTTCGTTCTCTTCTCCAATCAGCAGTAATCATGTCTCCTACTGTGTTTTTTAAATGCTGTGTAAATCACTTTGGGTTACATTAATACACAGAGGCATTGTGTACACGTGATCTGAGTCCCTACTCAGTTTCTTCACCACATTTTTCCTTTAACCAGTCAGCAGCAACGAGCACAATGTGATCAAGTGCCTTTAGAATCAGAAGATCCATGTCATCATCTGTGTCTATCTCCTCATGGTAGTTCTTCACAGGGAAAATGTGATTCATAGGAATCCCCACAGTATTAGTACACACTTCCATCTGGAATAATTCAAACACAGGTAAGACTGATAATGTAAGAGTGAACAGAGTAAGATAGATGTTCAGATTCTCACTAATTATGCCAGACATGGACATAGTCATAGCTGAGGTACTGTATGTGCACTTAGGTAGGAAGAAATACTGCGGAATCAGACCTGAGATTAAACTATGGACTTGCATGCATGGTAGAGTTTGCTGAAGTGTCAGATGTCAGATGTGTGCAGTTCTGAGCAGGAACTTAAATCCAGGTTTCTTACAGCTTTCAGCTTCCCGGACCACATATGAAGGGGTGAAGACTAGACTATTCACATGTACAAAGATGGTAAGGACACGTGCCCCTAAGGACTGTACTTGTCTGTAATTACAGTCAGTGTAGGTTCTTCTCAGGCAGATTAATACTTAGTTGTTTTTAGCTTTTTTAGGTGGTGAAGCTTTTTTAGATGGTGAAGTAATTCCAATTCATAAACTGCTAAAAGTGTTCAAGTATTTATTTTCAGTTATTAAAAACCCAAGATGTATATAATAACAGTTTGCAACACCCATATAACCGAATGATTACCTTCTCCTTGATCTTCTTGCTGGTGTAGATCTTCCTTAAGTCCTGTTGAACCAGTGGACATGCTACATCTGGTCTTGTCATGATGATTACTTGAGGCATATCTGGATGATATGATAAATCATTTACAAACAATCCTTACAGTATGAACAACATTCAATACAAACTAATTAGTCAGTAATGTAAAAGTTAATTAAAGGTAGATTTAACTTGCTTTTAATTGATGAAACATTATTACTATTACTGTGTTAAAGGTCTGTATTTCTTCCCTGAGATTTTCTCCTAACACAGAGAAGATTATCATCTGTAATAAACATTCTTACTCCGTTCCGTAGCAGCCTGACGGATTTTTTTCAGCTTATCAATGACCCCATCATTCATCATTGATATTTTGTCTGCAGCAATAATGTTGACCAGGCATGTGGTGTGATCCTCGACACATGGGTTGCTTCTGTAGTCAACGTCCGTCACAGGTGTATCAAGCTGAATGTGAACAGGTAAGAATATATATATATATATATATATATATATATATATATATATATATATATATATATATATATATATATATAATATAGATAGATAGATAGATAGATAGATACTACATAGCTAGATAGATAGATATAATTCACATGTTAATATGTCATTGTTTGACTGCATGTACACTTTACTTACATTGTGTCCTTCCTGAAGTAACCCGTTTATGGCTCTGATGATGTCGTCTGCTTTTGCACCAGACTCTCTGTCCTCAAGTCCCATAATATCATTAAAGACAAAAGGCAAACTGGAGCCATCTTCTGCTTCAATATAATGAGTTTTGTACTGTAAGACAAATTCAGACGTATCATATACTTTGTGTTCCTTTTGTCTGTTTTTTTAGCTGCTGTTATCTCATTACAAATTTCATTATACCTGAAGTAGTATTTAAACTTTAGAAAATGCTTACGTTCTTTGTGAATCTGGTACTTGTACCTCCTGTGCTGTCAACAAGAGCCTCAGAGGTGATTCGTCTTTGAAACGCATTATTGACTGAGTTTATAAAACTGGACTTTCCTGCTCCGACTTCACCAACAACCAGAATCCTGACAAACTGAGCACTTGTTCCCTTGAGCTTGAATGTCCTCAGTTTATGTTCAATTTTGTCCTTTTCTCTGTTACAATCAGAAAGTCACAAACTTTCCCTTAAATAAATGATATAAAGCATGACACTGAGCATGCAGATAAGTTTCTGTACTAATGTAAAGTGTAATATGAGCTACAGAGGCTGTTCATTCATTACATAACCCAAGGAGAGTAAACAAATTATTGTGTTTATTTCTTATTCATCTATTTACAGGATACAGAAGGAAATAAAGAAAGAAAGTAAGAAACATTTTTTAATGAACGGTATCAAATAATGAAGATCAATCCTTTTGGTTTCTGAGCAAATGTATGTTGTAACAGGTTCTGTTCAGAAGTGAGGATACATATTAATTACAGTTTAGGGGTAGAATTAACACCATGGGAACATTAAAGAGGGAAAATAGTCATTTCTCGCTCAAGGCAATGAGATTTTCTTCTATAAAATTAAAGAAACTTACCGCCAAGGCATTTTCCTCCATGGTTGATCAAATTCTGAAGAACAGACAACCAAATTCAGTATTTACACAAACAGTGCAGTTGAACGTGTTCAGTATTCAGAATGTTTACAGTCTTCTGGTTCTGCAGCAAACCTAATGTGATTTTTCTGTCTCAATCACTTCAACCAGTCACAATGAAATATTCATTTGTAGTGAATTTAAAACACAAAGCATGAATTTTAATGTAATGTTTTGTGATTATAGGTTTACTAAAAAAAGGAATAAGTGGCCAGTAAAATTTAAAAAAGTTACAAGTTTTACAAGTTAATTGCTTACTAAATTAAAGAAGTTTATTAAATGATGCAGAGTGAATGTGATCAATTCACATATTAATGTAAACTGAGTACGGTATGAAATCTCAGATGGATGTTGGTGCTGATGGGAACTATTGTATAAAACAATCATGTTACAATAGTGCAGCAGTAATTCAACAAGTTTTATTTCTCTGTGTCAGTCTGATAACACCATCGTCAGCTCCCCACCGGAACACTAACCTCCGGTGTCGTGAGGTTACTTTCAGTTTCGACTTCCGCTTGCACCACCATAAAGAGCATATAGACGCGACGTATTGTCCAGATTGTTGCATACCGAGTGGTGCTTTTGTTTCTACTGTTTTTTTACATTGTGACCTGTTATTCTGTGTTTTTGGATTAATGTCGCTGATCAGTCTTAAGGCTCGCGCACACAGGGACGATTACAGCAGACATTTAACGCCTAGTGACTAAACAATGGGCACCAACGTGAGCGCGCACACCGACGCGTAGGAACTGGCCGATTAATGAGATTGGAGCTTTTGTTCACGTGTCTGGAGCTGCTGAAGTTACAGTAAAACACGACTTGGTCAAGCACAAAACGGTCTTGTTGAGCGCACTTTGATACCATGACGCAATGGCGTAAGTCTGATTTTGTCATTGGTGGGGACATAATTTATTTGACATTGGTGGGGACAACATTCCCCATATTTTGTGCATAAAACTGTTGTTATAAGAATACTTTCTTACTCACATAACGGTAGCTGCATAATCACGTTGCATATTGCTTCATACAAAGGAACATAGCTACAGCCTCCTACCTCAACACATTAGCGAGAAAGACAAAGCCAATCAAACAGCGATGTGGGTTAGAGAGGCGGGACTCAAAAAAGGCAAAAGCCAATCATTTTAGAGAGGTGAGTTACAGAGGCGGGATTCATTGCAGGGGGTAAATCTGTTAACCGTTTGTGTTCCACAAGTTGCGCTATTTTTTACAGAACGCCGTTGTAAAATATTTTTATCTTATTTAATGATTCCTGGATAAATATTAAATGAAATAAGTAAAAAAGCACAAGACACAGACGGACATCAGTGGTTTTATATATATATATATATATATATATATATATATATATATATATATATATATATATATATATATATATATATATATATATATATATAGGCTTGGTCGAATTATTGCTAGGGACAATTGAGTGTTCCCTGGATATTGGTCGGGACATGTCCCTACCGTCTCTACCGTCCCTAGCCAAATCGACGCCCTTGCCATGACGAAGATGCATCGAGGCAAGATGAATGTAGAGCTGCTAGTTTCATTCATGACAAACACGACAGCGATAAGAGATTCTTTCCGAACTTTCTGCTTGTTTTTGTCCTCTCTGTTTTCCTGTCGTTTTATATTTGTTTTGTTGTGGACTTTATTAAACTGTGTTCAGTTTTTGCAAATGGATTCCGCCGACTCCATATTTTGTCTTACCTTCTTATTACGTCTGTAAACCTCAGCTGTGAAATTTGATAAATGATTTACTGCATGCACAGTATTAGAAAAGCTGCTTTAAATTTCTGCTTTAAACCGAAATCTTAGAGCTTAAAAGTAGGAACATGTTTCCCCATTCTGTATATTTGTTTCCACTTAGTCACTGTGAATCACATTGGCTCCAATTATGCCAAGAAACACTGAGCACAATCACACCTTCTGTATGAATGTCTGAAAATAATTTTTCATTTGTCTTACCAAGTTTGGGAGGTGGGGGTGGAGGTGGAGGAGGATTACTGTTTCCAATTTTCTCCAATTAATTCTGTTGAAAAATCATGATAGAAAAATTAAACTGATATCAAATTGAATTTCTGGATTATTAAAAATGAACTAAACAGGAGAGCAGTGTATGTTTTTATTTCCTTGTTCTACACAGGTATACATCTCTACTTAAATAATAAATCTGAGAGCTCCCGTTGTTATAGAATTCATTATTGGACTGTAAATGTAATTTAAAACAAAAAGACCTGCTTCAGAAAAAAGCATGGAGAGGCAGAAGCAAGAAAGTGACAGATAATCAGATAGTGTTGAATTAATTCTAATTAGATTAGATTCTATTACATTAGATTAGATTTCAGCTTATTGTCATTGTCTTAAGCCAATGTACAAAGACAATGAAATTCAGTTAGAATCTAACCATAAGTTCATAAGTGTTACATTTTCTAATGGTATAAATGGTAAGTTGTATAAATTCTAATGAGTGAATATCACTATATTTGTTTCCCAGTTGCAAAATCATAATAGATGCAAACACATACACACATGTCCATATTTAATTAACTTCTGTTCAGCATCTAAGAAAATTCCTAAAGCCTAATTGACATAATTTAAGATCAAAATGTTTATGTAAAGATCAGATAACAGTAAAAATAAACCCACATATACTCACGGTTTATGGATCTACTGCAGCTCTCCGCAGTGCCAGTTATACAGCATCAGTTGGGGGCTCCTCCTCCTCCTCTTCCTCCTCCTCCTGGGCTATTCTCATTCTAGATTATTTCAAATGAAAATAAATTCACATGCTGATCAAAGAAATTCAATAGATGCCATACACACACACACACACACACACACACACACACACCTGACAGCTGACTGAAGTGATTAAATCCTTAGAACGCACTGTCACTTCTATAAATATGAAATAATTATCTCCTTACAGAAAACATCACCATAGGAACAATTCTACACATTCATTATAAATTCAGTTGAACTCCAGTGTGGGTTTTGTGACTATTCTAGTTAATAACATATTAGAACAGGTGTGTTGATGTAAACCTGGGTTGTGGCTTGCAGTAGGAGTTACAGGTACAGAAAATGTAACATCACTTACACATGTGCTGACATTTCCTCTGTTAAACTTTTAAACATGAACTTATTTTTTACATGAAACTCTTTACTCTTTACATCAGTTTTGCAGTTTCTTTACTTGTATTATGTTAATGTAGAGAGTTTTAACACCTCATATAGTTTATTATTGTAATATAGAATTTAATAATCAGTTGTTATAGAATGTGAAATCAGTGAAGACTGGCCACCAGGCAGCATATATGTATGCACAAAACCTCCAACACTATTTTGGCAAGTGTTTCAATTCCATCGTCTAACCCTTGCGTGTCCAGCGACACTGTATATTGTGACGCAGCCAAAATACCGCTCCTCACCCCCGAAAAGCTAAAGACGGAGAGTAAAGACGGCGGTTCAGCACCACGGACAGCGCCGCTGACAGCGCGCCAAAAAGCTTCAGCACCAGACGCAGCAAGGCGGGGCAGCTGAATTACTGACTACAGCGGGAACCAATCAGGAACACCGCTGTGGCACTCACCCTCTGGCTATGAGACACAGCGGAGAGCCAGGCTCAGCAGTTACAGGAGGTAAGACAGATTAGAATTGGGTGACTAACGTGTAGATATTCATGTCTACAGCACAAGCATATAAAACTGTTTACATGATGTTTTACACACGTTTTTTGCTCTTTGCACATGCTGTCTTTCACATTACAGTCGCGTGCTGTTTTGCACAATACATTACAATACCTCATGTAACTGCTGCTATAATACTACTGTGTTCATTCTAGTATTTCTTCACATGCAATATTCAATAGTGATTGAACATACAGTATTTACACTGGTTGCTGCTGCTTTTGTATACTGTCTTTGTGCGTTGTCTTTGTGTATTGTCTTGTGTGTAATGTTGTATATATATATATATATATATATATATATATATATATATATATATATATATATATATATATATATATATATATAATGTATACGTATACATACAGAAAAATCAAGGTACAGTAAAGTACCTAAAAGTGTACAAAAGCTTTGTCGCCCCAGCTGTACCCTAGCAGGGTACAGAAATGTACCTCTGAACACTGGTACATTTTTGTACCTTCTTGTTTGTACCTCTAAAAGAACAATTTTGCACCCCTAGTGATAGAAATGGTACATTTTTGTACCTTCTTGTTTGTACAGCTAAAGAACAATTTTGCACCCCTAGTGATAGAAATGTACCTTTATGTTATGGTTTAAAATTACATCCTGGTATTCTCCCAGGGCCCTTCACTAATATCCAGCTGAACTGATTTGTCCTATTAAAGAAAAAATAAAAAAATAAAAAATAGAAAGACACTTGCATGGATGGGGGGAAGACTCAATTCCAATTCCTTCAGAGTCATTAGGCTTTGAGCATTTTGTTACCCGTTTAAATACAAAACATAGGCAATGCATTTTTCACATTTTTAATTTAATTTTTTGCATTTTTAATCAAAAATAACAAATTTGAGTATTCAAGTACAGACCATTCTCAGTTCAGTTTTATAACTAATACTAGATATTCTGAACCACACATTAACAATTCAATTAACATAGAATTTCAATTCCTGTGCTAAACATAGTGCATGTTTTTCAAGCATTTAAACAAAATGTAACAATTCTTGAATAAAATACAGAACATTAGCAATTCAACTCATATACTGGATGTTTTGTATAAAACCACTTAAAATATTTAAAATGAACATGTACAATGCATTTCACTTCCTTCAGAGCTTAAATACAAAACTGAAATCATCGGGCCCAATGAGCAGTTCATTAATCAGTTTTAAATACTAAACTCTCAGGCATTTTAACACATCCTATCCTCGCTTTTGCAGACTTTACTTTTGTCCCTCTTTCGACCAACCATCGCTGATTATCAGTATGTCAACTTGTATTTTGGACATTAAAACCACATATCTGATAAAAATCTGGACGGAAGACTTGCATTAAACAGACAGTTTACCCAAAAACTTAATTCTGTCATTTACTCATCCTCATGTAGTTCCAAACCTCTAATTAAATGAAGATATTTTGAAGAATGTTGGTAGCCAGACAGTTAATGGTAGCCATTGACTTCCATATTAGGAAAACAATAAAAATACTACGCAAGTCAATGGCTACCAACAACTGTCTGGATACCAAAATTCTTCAAAATATCTTCTATGTTCAATTGAAGAAAGATTTCATATAGGTTTGGAACAACATGAGGGTGAGTAAATGACAAGTTTCATTTTTGGTTGAACTATGACTGTAATGGCAGGTATAAAGGGGGGAACAATTCTCTCTATTAACACTAAGCATCCTCGTCATATGACCTTGCCAAAAACCTACAAGCATTTATACAAAATGTCTCAATCCAACATACAGATTACCATCAACTGTATATGTGTATACTGAAAATGTGAATCAAAGGACAACGGAAGCAAGATTTTACTGCAAAGCACCCATGTGGTATCAATGTTAAGAATGTACTTGATCTGGCCAAACACAGGAATTTTTTCAACATGTAAAAGGTCTAACGTCAACACGTCACTAACAGTATACTTGATATTGTCTGCAGTCAGTTGAGAGACACGTTGCATTAATTTGCCATCAAATTCTACATCCCTGAAGTTGCCATTTTCTCTTAGAGCAGTCTGAAGATCAATGGGTAGAGACAATAAGGGTGTGCATATACAGTACTTCTACCTGGCACCTTTTCACAATCACCCAAGATATTGTCTGGTGAAAGTTCCCAGCATTGTTTGAACTGGTGCCGATTGCTCAGAGTCATTGTTACATTTACAAAACTTCGACAGTTATAAGTCAGATTCTTAAAATATTGATGTTTTCCTTCGAATCTCATACACCAATGAGAACGAAGAGGACCGTACATTAACATTAATCTGGGATAAAGTATAAGATAGTGGCATTTAGGTGTTAAAACACTTCCAAATACTTCTGTCATCTCTGAAAGGAATGCATGTACAAGTACTTCTAGATTTGCTAGTTCATCTTTCCTCAACTTAGCTGCCATGACAATATCTGCAATCTCTTTACATAACAAGAACACGTGCCAATATCTGGTGCCAGGAGGAACACGATGACCCATTATAAATGGCAACAATCTGAAAAGACACCATTTCTGAGCAGCTGTTCCTATGATCCCTGAGGTTTGAAGAAGTCGTTCAGACAACAGCACAGGCTTATTGGCCTTGTCATTCTGACCAAAAGAGAATTTTTGAAGCTCTTCATTTATCTCAGTTACAGTTATATGCTTTTGTTTATGAGCGTCGCAAATAACATGCTTCAATATCAGTGGAAAAACTCCCTCCAACATATCATGCATGATGTCTGGGGGCAAAGACTTGGTCACATCACTAGTGCATCAAATGAACAAGTGCTGCGTACACCATACAAAGCAGCATTTTCTTTGTTATGCTGGACACACTGGAGATGATATTCGTGTTCTTAGAACAAAACTATCTTCCTGGAAATTTTGATTAATTTCTGAATGCGCTGCCATACAATAACGACAAATTCGACCCGAGTTGAAACACATGCGAAAACCACCAATCATATGCGATGACAGATTGTCAGCAGAAAACATTGCTAAAGCAGCATAAACTTTGTGTTCTGTTCCACAGACATTCACAGTGAAGCCATCAGTTGAAAGATTTTTTAGGTCATCTATCAATGGTTTTAATATGATATCCATACCAAACTCTTTCAAATGGGAATGACGAACCAGCAGAGCTAAATGAATGTGCTTAAGATGAGATCGATACTTTCCACCTAAATTTCCAAACTGTGTAGTAAAATCCACACAACTTATACTTAATTCTCTTAGGACCTAAAGGGTTAACTATTTCAAATTCGTCTTCATATAAATGAAGTCTTAAAGCATCTGGATGTTCTCTAAAAAACAAATGTTCCTTGAAATAAAGGCCATCTTTATAGTCCATCAGAAACAGTTCATCTTGGACCTTGTTATTTTCAGATAGTATTTGATTCCAGACATCTTCATGGGAACAGTATTTTTTTAAAACTTCAGAGATGGAAACATAGGAATAGGTTCCTATTTTGTTCCCTGAATGGCCTCTCAGTGTGTGGTGAACAGGTTCTGTATAGTCCATCTTGGCCTTACAGTGTTCTTTCATCATATGTGGAGAACGAACCACCTCAAAAGCTTTATCAAAGAAATCAGATGAATCCAAAACCTGCTGAAGTTCAGGGCACTTTGAAATATCAAAACCACTATTTTCAAGATGATGAGAAATAAAATCATCATAGTTCTCTTTAAAAAAAGAAAAGAGAAATTTGACATCATCTGCAATGTCTTGTTGGACTGACAAATGTAGAAGGTTTTTCTCTCTGCATTTAAGAATGAATCCAAATAGATGTTCTTGGAAATCTTCTAAAAGTTTATCTAAAAGTGGCATAACTTGAGGATCAGAGGAATTTGGATCAGATGAATTTTGCTGATCAGGGTTCAAGCTGTGTTGCTGTACTGCTGACTCTTCTTCACTGTGACAGTCATTTTTGTCATCAGATTGTCCAAAAACAAAGGATCTGTGCTTCCTGTAAACATGTTTTCTATAAGAATGATAACGCGAAAAAGTTGACTGGCACTCATTTATACTACAGGTGATATTAAAATTTGATTGATGCGCATGAACGATTCCAACATGTTGGATTAATTTAACGAGACTGAATGTCCTCCGTGTGCACTTTGGGCAATGGTACATTTGAGGCATGAGGATTTAATATAATAGGTTTATCATCCTTAGTAAAGTGACTGGCAGTGGCTTGTCTCCCTCCTCCACGATGTTGACAATGCTCCTCTGAAGAAAAGTGAGAGTGTTCTTCAGGTGTGGTGGATATGTGATGTTAAAAGTAAAATACATACAGAAGGCAGTCATGAAGGCCTCGTCTAGGCTGGTGCACTGGCACACAACCATGCCATCCACCTTCACCACGCTGTGCCCTCTTCCAATGATTGCCGTCTTCCAATCATTCTCCATCAGTTGAATGGTTGGAAAGGGGGTAGCAGGGTCCTCCTACATAAGAGAAAACAAAGAAAACATTTTCAAATGTAAATAAACAAGTCAGTCATTTTAGCCTTTTATTATATTTTAAAAATTCCTTGTATATATTGTAGATGGTTTTACAGGTACATTTACTCTAGAATTTTCATACTAAAGCTGCAGGATAATTCAGAAGCCTACCTCTTTCATAGTAATGTAGTGTTCAATCTTTTCTCTGAAGATGAATGGCAAGAAGATAAGCCCAGCCCTTAAGTCAATTCCTGCAATGTGGAAAAATATCCTACTTTCTCAATCACATATTTTGCAATGTGGTAAAACAAATGACATATTGTGAGTTTCACTAGCAAAGTGACTGTCTCTACCTGGTAGATCTTCAGCCAGGGCATCCTGTCTTGTTTCAGTGTACTGTTTTGCTAGGGGGGATTTTGCTGTGGCAAGTTTCAGCACATTTGGCAGAACTCTAGCAAAGCCCTCTCTGAAGCGATGACAGAAGCTGCTTGGTGAGGGATGGATTTGGTCAATCTCATCAAAAAACTGTAGAATGTGAAGACATGATTAACATTCAGTGCATCACTGAAAGCAAATTTATTTTAATTAAATGTTTTATTTAATTAAATGTTTATTTTCTGTGACAGCAATCAACATGTCTGCAATTTCACAATTTCCAAAATCGTAACTGCATCCCTGTATCATTCAGATGTTTTCAAAACTCACTCCATTAGGCGTTCTTAAGTATGGGTACTTTTTGACTACATCCTCCACAGACATTCCTTCCATGATTTCTCGACGTCTCCAGGAGAATGTTCGTGCCATGCGGTCTTTGACAGTCGAGATGTCTGGATGTTTCTTCTGATACTCAATTTGTAGAACGTTCACATGGGCCTCAACAGACGTTGAATCCTCCCCAACACAAGTTTCCTTTGTCAGAACAACAAACAGAGAATGCTTAAACTGTGACAGATAATGGCAGCGACAGATTTGTGAAAAGTGAATCCGGACCCTAATGTTCAGTCAGTGAAAGAGTTAGGTGTATGCAAAAATATTTAAATGTCTGTAATATCTGCCTTACATTGTCCTGCACTAAGTGAAATGTAAGTGATTAAAAGTAAATATAAAAAAAAAGAAACATGGAAAATTAGATATGCATATGGTAGTGGGCTTGCATATGCTACCCTAGCTGGCTTTCGACACAAGCTCGCAGATGCACTGGTGGATCTGGACTGCTTTGTATGGCCAAACTTCTCCTTCAGCTTTCTTACTTCACTGTCGCTGACAAGTGGTGCACGTTCTGCTTTAAATTTTCGCTTTAAAGACATGTGCCAGGTGTGCTAGTAAAAAAAAACAAAAAAACATTTGACTATTTGGCATATTCCAGCAAGTAAAGATAAAATAGTATCTTGTACAATTATGTAGACAAAGATAAATGGCTTAAAAACAATGCAACTTACGTAGCCATTTCCCTCCTTATCCCTCAGGAAAGGGTATTTCACTATCAGTGCCTTGGCAACTTGAATATACTCTGCATTAGTTGGATACCTAGTACAAAGGCAGAAAAAAACTCTAAATCTCTTGGTTGTGTCTAACAGTCTTCATAGATTGTGAATTGATCTTAAGTAGTACAGTTGTAGTAGCAAATATGTTATAATGGTTATACTTACAAAGTGTATTCTGCCATCATTTCATACAGCGTTCTTATTATTTTGTTGCATACTTTTGGCACTGTGTGACATGGTTCCTTGATGTCAAGTCTCGCCTGGACATCTTTGGGAAAGGTTGGAATGACAGTCACAATAGGTAGTCCCCTGTGAGCTGCTTCAACACTGCAATACAAAATTACATCAGTAACCAATTGAGGGTTGATCCTATTGCATACAACAAAAAACACACAGACTCTTATCTAAAAAGCCTTTATTGTAGGGCAGTGTTACATATCATTACATCAGTGTTTCCTTTTTATGGGCTATTGAACTAAAAACATTTATGAAATAATCAGACAATATCTAGTCTTTTTTCACCGTTTTCAAAATAATGTTAAAATTGATAAAATTTTATGTTGTTGAACACATTTGAACACCAAAACGGCTTCGTAAAAATTCTGCCCTTACCTTGGATCAGTGGAAGGATGAGGCTGGAGTTCTGCTGTAGACTGAGCGACTTTAACTGGTACTGGCTCCAATACAACAATGGTCTCATTCTCCTTGTAATGGCGTACAAACTGTTGAAATTTTAGTTGCTTTTTGAAGGAACCATCAAACAGGTAGCCAACCATGGCTTCAGTGAGTCCACAATCCACTGTTTCTCTATCTACGTCATTTTCTGATCACACAGAAAATGACAACAGTTATAGACGAATAACTGTAAAACACAGACAGACTTGAGTGCGATCAAATGTGTGGAAAATGATAATCGTCGGAGAATTAGTTAACTCCATGAACACCTAAACGAAGATAAGCCAAAGACGGTGCCAGTGTATTACTTATAAAAAACCAATCCCTGACTAATGAAGTCATCATTCACTGCAGCAGCCACTGAAGCTTCGGCCTCCGGTTGCTATAGAAACAGTCAGGGTCCTGAGATGCGCGCTTAATTATGCTGCCTTCACGTGCTACCAGAAACTTCCTACTTCCCACTTTTGAAATCGTGGTTATACAGAACCCCGCACATGACATGCAAGAAAAAAAAAATAAATCGTGCGTATGATTTATTAATTCGTTCCCTCGATTCATGAATCTTGCGCACGTCTTTGCCTACTTGTCATGTCCGTGGCTCCGTATAATTACGAGCTCATCACATTCAAATTTTAACTTGAGAGTGTGTTCATGACCAATTGTATTTAACTAGTTACTAATATTTACCCTAATTCCGAAAGCACGTGAAGGCAACATAAAAACGCTGAGCTCTTGTGCAAGAGGCTGCAAAAGACGCAAGACGTGATAGTCTAGCCTGAAAAAAATTCTAAACGCTGTTTGAGCATAAGAATCAACATTTATAGGATAGGTTATGCAAGTTTTCGTTGTAAAATTGGAAAAAAAATGCTTAATTTGAGCAGATTTCGATATTTTCCTCAGCAGACGGCGCGAAGCGGGGAAAATGGGTTGCGCTGCCCAATTCTGGGGCTAAATGGCGATGTTAAGTGGAAGCATTTTACACGGCTTACTTGACTAAATGATCTAAATAACTGTGTGTAACCCAACTAGCAACAAGCCATAATGTGCTTAGTGTAGTTAACGATAGTTTAAGATTTGCTTGTAAAGGTTATTGATAGCTAACACTAGCATGCTATGAACAGAAAAAAAAAAATCAAGATTCGGTTACTTACCCCTGAATTTCCTTGCCTCTTCTTCGTTAATCTGTATTCCAGCTTCAATTATTTTCAGAATTAGTTCATCCGTGGAAAAACTCGACAGGGATGGACAATTAACCGACATTTTCGCTCATTTCACGCACTCCTATTGCAAGTGAGAAAGAAAGTGCACTCACTGTGCAACGTGCAAAGAAGATATCCCGCCTTCTGAATAGACGAGCCAATGGCTTTTAAATTATGATTTTGTGATCTCTGATTTGCTGCATAATGTACCTTAAGCTTGTTAAAAGTACAATTATGTACCCTTTGCTGTCAGAACTAATTTTGTACCTTTAAATTAAAACAAAGGTTCACAGTTGTCACCTTAAGGACCATTTCCTGTACCTTACAGGGTACTTTCATGGCAAATGTACCTTTAGGTACAGAAACGATACCCCTATTTTTCTGTGTGTATATACGTATATATATATAGTGCTGCTTAAAAGTTTGTGAACCCTTTAGAAATGTCTATTCTGCATAAATATGACCCAAATTATGATCAGATTTTAACACAAGTCCTAAAAGTAAACAAAGTAAATGCAATCAAACAAATGAGCCAAGAATATTATACTTCTTCATTTATTAATTGAGAAAAATGATCGAGCATTACATACACTATATCACCGAACGTTTTGGGACATCCTTCCAAATTATTGAATTCAGTTTTTCCAATCACTTTCATAGCCACAGGTGTATAAAATCAAGCACCTATGCATGCAAACTGCTTTTTCAAACATTTGTGAAAGAATGGAATATAAACAAATTCAAGGGTGGTACTGTGATAGGTTGCCACCTCTCAATAAGTCAATTTGTGTCAACTGTTAGTGGTATTGTAAAAAAGTTTAAGCAATTGGGAAACAACAGCAACTCAGCCACAAAGTGGTAAACCAGGTAAAATCACAGAGCAGGGTCAGCTGCATCCAAGCTGCATCCAAGCCTTACATCACCATGTGCAATGAAAAGCAACACATGCAGTGGTTTCAAGCACTCTGCTACTGGACTGGACTCATGCTTCTCTGTCTGGCAATTGGGTTGGTGGTGGTTGCCAGGAAAATTCTACTTGCCAGACTGCATTGTGTCAAATCTAAAGTTTGTTGGAGGGCAGCATATGGTTTGGGGTTGATTTACAGGGGTTGGTCTTGGCACGTTAGCTCCAGTGAAAGGAACTCTCAGTGCTTCAGCATACCAAGTTTTTGGACAATTTCATGCTCCCAACTTGAGTAATTTTTGGGATGGCCCAAATTGTCTTTGTTGTCTTGGTGTATGACCAGTTTTCTCTTGAGATTCAAATCATGGACAGGTGTCCTGCCATTTTAATTGAATTCACTGGTCCATCCATCCATCCATCTTCTACCGCTTATCCGGGGCCGGGTCGCGGGGGCAGCAGTCTGAGCAGGGACACCCAGACTTCCCTCTCCCCAGACACTTCCTCCAGCTCCTCCGGGGGAATACCGAGGCGTTCCCAGGCCAGCCGAGAGACATAGTCCCTCCAGCGTGTCCTAGGTCTTCCCCGGGGCCTCCTCCCGGTTGGACATGCCCGGAACACCTCCCCAGGGAGGCGTCCAGGAGGCATCCGGAACAGATGCCCGAGCCACCTCAGCTGACTCCTCTCGATGTGGAGGAGCAGCGGCTCTACTCTGAGCTCCTCCCGAGTGACCGAGCTCCTCACCCTATCTCTAAGGGAGCGCCCAGCCACCCTGCGGAGGAAACTCATTTCGGCCGCCTGTATCCGGGATCTTGTCCTTTCGGTCATGACCCAAAGCTCATGACCATAGGTAAGGGTAGGAACGTAGATCGACTGGTAAATAGAGAGCTTCGCCTTGCGGCTCAGCTCTTTCTTCACCACAACAGACCGGTATATCGACCGCATCACTGCAGAAGATACACCGATCCGCCTGTCGATCTCCCGCTCCATCCTTCCCTCACTCGTGAACAAGACCCCAAGATACTTAAACTCCTCCACTTGAGGCAGGAGCTTTCCACCAACCCGAAGGGGACAAGCCACCCTTTTCCGGCTGAGAACCATGGCCTCGGACTTGGAGGTGCTGATTCTCATCCCTGCCGCTTCACACTCGGCTGCAAACTGTCCCAGTGCACGCTGAAGGTCCTGATTTGAAGAAGCCAACAGGACAACTTCATCTGCAAAAAGCAGAGACGAAATCCCGTGGTCCCCAAACCGGACTCCCTCCGGCCCCTGACTGCGCCTAGAAATCCTGTCCATATAAATAATGAACAGGACCGGTGACAAAGGGCATCCCTGCCGGAGTCCAACATGCACCGGGAACAAGTCTGACTTACTGCCGGCAATGCGAACCAAACTCCTGCTCCGGTCATATAGGGACCGAACAGCCCTTAGCAGAGGGCCCCGGACCCCATACTCCCAGAGCACCCCCCACAGATCACCACGAGGGACACAGTCGAATGCCTTCTCCAGATCCACAAAGCACATGTGGACTGGTTGGGCAAACTCCCATGAACCCTCCAGCAACCTGGTGAGGGTATAGAGATGGTCCAGTGTTCCACGACCGGGACGAAACCCACATTGTTCCTCCTGAATCCGAGGTTCGACTATCGGCCGAATTCTCCTCTCCAGTACCCTGGCATAGACTTTTCCGGGGAGGCTGAGGAGTGTGATCCCCCTGTAGTTGGAACACACCCTCCGGTCCCCCTTCTTAAACAGAGGGACCACCACCCCAGTCTGCCAGTCCAGAGGCACTGTCCCCAGCCGCCACGCGATGTTGCAGAGGCGTGTCAACCAAGACAGCCCCACAACATCCAGAGACTTGAGGTACTCAGGGCGGATCTCATCCACCCCCGGTGCCTTGCCACTGAGGAGCTTCTCAACCACCTCAGTGACCTCAGCTTGGGGGATCGATGAGTCCTCAACTGAGCCCTCTGCCTCTGCTTCCTCAGTGGAAGACATGTCGGTGGGGTTGAGGAGATCCTCGAAGTACTCCTTCCACCGTCAGGCAAAGAGCGGTTCAAGAGCCCTTTATGAAGAACAATAAAACAAGGTCCGTGACGTCGCCCGGTATGGCGCAACCGGGGCCCCACCCTGGAGCCAGGCCCGGGGTTGGGGCACGCATGCGAGCGCCTGGTGGCCGGGTCTTACCCCATGGGGCCCGGCCGGGCACAGCCCGAAAGAGTGACGTGGGGCCGATCTCCTGTGGGCCCACCACCTGCAGGAGAAACCGTAAGGGGCTGGTGCAATGTGGATTGGGTGGCAGTCGAAGGCGGGAGCCTCGGCGACCCAATCCCTGGACACGGAATTCACTGGTATAATTCTGAATTCATTGAACAATGAATGATGGCAAGTTGTCCTGGACCAGTTGCAGCAATACAGAGCCAAAGCATGATACAACCACCACTACGTTTCACAGAAGGTACAGTATGAGTTTCTTATGCTTGAATTCAGTACTTTCCTTTCTTCAGAAATATCGCTTCTCATTTCAACTAAAAGGTTTTATTTTGGTCTTATTCATCCATAAAAATATTTAACCAAGTTGTGGATTATCGTTTAGACTCGAATACTACATGATTTCCAGTTTGGTGAATATTGTATTATGCACTTTTTCACCTGTGTGGATTATTACATCCTGTGTGGATTGTTGCCCAGGTTTGGATTATTGTTTGTGAACTTTTTATTTCATTCTAACCTGTTTTTGTGACATTTTGTTTGGCACTTTCACCTGTGTGTATCATACTATCCAGAACTCTGTCTTGGATTGTATTGATTGCTCATCCTGCTCTTGTCCTGTGTTTGCAAAGACTGTTAGTAAACCCCCTAAACCTGACTCATGCCTGGCGTCCTGCATATGGGTCCCTTCATCTTGTCTGTCACTTTAAATGTGTATGAATACTAGATAGATAAATACAGCCACAGTTTAATACTTTTGGGTCATTACCATGTATGACACACACACACACACACACACACACAAACACACTTAATTTATATAATATAGAAGTGTATGTGTTTTGTGGCACTAAAAGATATTAAACATTAGAAATCTGTTAATTTGTGTAAATAATGACAACAATGTACAAAACACAAGGCAAACCAAGGACAGATACAGACCTTATTGCTTATTTATCTGAATTTCACACAACTCATAGGTGGTGAATAACTGTGTCATTTTCCTTAAAACTTCTATTGCAGCACATAAATGCAGTAAAATACAGACCTCAATAAACAACTTAGAAAGGGTTTTGTTCTTTAGGTAAAAACTTTATTTTTTATTGGTAAGATTAACATTTACATAGAATTCCTTGCTTACATTTTAGGGTTGATTAAATCAGTAACTGGAACTAAAGTTAAATAATCTAATGTGCTCCATAAATACTGAAAACAGCATAACACTTATTGTAGCAATACATACTTGGTTCTCTTCTCCAATCAGCAGTAATCGTGTCTCCTACTGTGTTTTTTAAATGCTGTGTAAATCACTTTGGGTTACATTAATACACAGAGGCATTGTGATCTGAGTCCCTACTCAGTTTCTTCACCACATTTAAATGATTTTTCCTTTAACCAGTCAGCAGCGATGTGCACAATCTGATCAAGTGCCTTGAGAATCAGAAGATCCATGTCATCATCTGTGTCTATCTCCTCATGGTAATTCTTCACAGGGAAAATGTGATTCATAGGAATCCCCACTGTATTACTACACACTTCCATCTGTAAAAATTCAAACACAGGTAAGATTGATAATGTAAGAGTGAACAGAGTAAGATAGATGTTCAGTTTCTCACTAATTATGCCAGACATGGACATAGTCATAGTTGAGGTATGTGCACTTAGGGAGGAACAAATACTGAGGAATCAGACCTGAGATTAAACTATGGACTTGCATGCATGGTAGAGTTTGATGAAGTGTCGGATGTCAGATGTGTGCAGTTCTGAGCAGGAAATTGAATCCAGGTTTCTTACAGCTTTCAGCTTCTCGGACCACATATGAAGGTGTGAAGACTAGACTGTTCACATGTACAAAGATGGTAAGGACACGTGCCCCTAAGGACTGTAATTGTCTGTAATTACAGTCAGTGTAGGTTCTTCTCAGGCAGGTTAATATTCAGTTGTTTTTAGCTTTTTTAGGTGGTGAAGAATTCATAAAACTGCTGAAAGTGTTAAAGTATTTATTTTTAATTATTAAAAAAAATACAAGATGTATATAATAACAGTTTGCACTACCCGTATAACCAAATGATTACCTTCTCCTTGATCTTCTTGCTGGTGTAGATCTTTCTTAAGTCCTGTTGAACCAGTGGACATGCTACATCTGGTCTTGTCATGATGATTACTTGAGGCATATCTGGATGATATGATAAATCATTTACAAACAATCCTTACAGTATGAACAACATTCAATACAAACTAATTAGTCAGTATTGTAAAAGTTAATTAAAGGTAGATTTATCATCAATTAAAGATTTAAAGAGTTTATCATCTGTAATAATCATTCTTACTCCGTTCGGTAGCAGCCTGACGGATTTTTTTCAGCTTTTCAAAGACCCCATCCTTCATCATTGATATTTTGTCTGCAGCAACAATGTTGACCAGGCATGTGGTTTGATGCTCGACACTTGGGTTGCTTCTGTAGTTAATGTCCGTCACACATGTATCCTCAAACTGAATGTGAACAGCGAAGAATAAATTATATATATACACATTATATACAGTGCCCTCCACTATTATTGGCACCCCTGTTTAAGATATGTTAAAAGTGTTCAAATAAATTTTTTTTTTTTTTTTTTTTTTTTTTTGCAGAAGCATAATCTCTAACAGAAAAATTGTGAAAATAGCCACTCGCATTAACTTGCCCGTATCTACAGTCAGAGGAATCATTAAGAATGATGTGGTAGCTCAGTGGTTAAGGTGTTCGACTACTGATCGGAAGATCATTGGCTCGAATCCCAGGTCCACCAAGTTGCCACTGTAGGGCCCCTGAGCAAGGCCCTTAACCCTCAATTGCTCAGGTGTATAAACTGAAATAAGACAATGTAAGTCACTCTGGATAAGAGTGTCTGCTAAATGCTGTAAATGTAAGAACTTTAAAACAACTGGAACAGTGACAAACAGGAAGAGGTCGGTTTAAAACAACTGGAACAGTGACAAACAGGAAGAGGCTGGAAGAGATCCCAAGTTTATCTTGCCACAACGCACAGTGAGGAGGATAGTAAGAGAAGTTAAAAGGTTTCCTAAGCTCACTGTCACAGAATTGCATCAAAGAGTGGCATCTTGGGGTCACAAAGTCTCCATAACAACCATCAGACACTCTCTACATGCCAACAAGCTGTTTGGGAGGCATGCAAGGAAAAAGCCTTTTCTTACTAACACTCACAAGTGTAAACATCTGGACTTTGCTAAGTGGTACTTGGACTTCAACTGGGATCATGTGCTTTGGTCAGATTAGACTAAGATTGAGCTTTTTGGCAACAAACACTCTAAGTGGGTCTGGTGTAAAACAAAAGATGAGTATGCCGAAAAGCACCTCATGCCCATCGTGAAGTATGGTGGAGGATCTGTGATGCTGTGGGCCTGTTTCTCTTCCAAAGGCCCTGGGAACCTTGTTAGGGTGTGTTGTAAAAAAAATCTGTGTTATAATACATCATAATATAATACATACATTATACCTAAAAATAAAGTAATATGTCTTAAGGATTATGATTGGTGTCATAAGATACATGGGAATAGACCCCAGATGTCGTAATAGTTTAAGGCAATATATACTACATATATAGATAAGCACTCATAAGTCAGATTATGAGTAAGTAAAGGAGTTTATTGTAATTATAAAACTTAGTAATGTAATAAGGCCCAGTACTATCAGGCCTAGGAGAAGTAGGAGTGTAGTCTGGAGAGCCAGGCTGAGGAGAGGGAGAAGAGGGAATGTAAACTGGCGATCCAGTTTCAGAGTCAGAGGAGGGAGAAGCCAAAGCAGGAGAGAAAGGGCGAATGCAGGCGAGAGGAGGTGATGAGGGACGAGGAGGAGAGACGGGAGTTCCAAGCTCAGGGCAGCAAGGTTCAGCATAGGGACAGCCATCAGTCTGAGTTCTCTGGTCCACGAGGTTAGCCAGAGGGGTTTGAGAGGAGGAAGTGCGAGCGGGAGGATTCCTCACAATATGGGACAGCAGATAAGGATGCTCAGGAAGTTCAGGAGAACTGAGCTGGTAAAAAGGGAGTAGAACTTATATGGAAATACATAGAGAAACTAAACGCTTCATGTATGCATGAGCAAGCCCAGTCTGAGAAGTAACAGACAGAGATCATAATGAGGTTATAAGTTCAAGAAAGCTTAAGGAGCTAACATAGAACTCCATTTATTTTCAAAGCAACATTATAGCAGCAAAAGCTTAGCAATAATAGCAATACAATATAACCAAATATAAGTAAGAACTTTTGACATAATCCAAAGTCATAAAGTTAACATATAATCAGTAGAAATCATATACAGTATGAAATAGCAAGAGAAGAAATGAGAAAAACTTACTCATTGTAGCTGATAAGAGGATTAATCCACAAGACGTCTGTTATGGACGGATGAGCGATAAGTGTGATACAAACAAGGAAATAAAGCTCTCACAAGCACATTTTTTTAATAACAATGATGAAGAAGGTTGGAAATAATAGGAAATTAACAAGGACAGAAAAACAAGGACATATACAGAAAAATCTAAGGGCAGACCTTGAGTCTGGGGAATAAGGAATCGGAAAAACAGGACATTAGATCACTTAGGAGGCGTATGAGGTAATTCTGGAAAATAAGGGGAATTCTGAGAAGTTATGTAAATGATTAGGCGGGGCTTTGTGGGTAACTGAGAAATAATAAAGAAATAATGGGTAATTGTATACAAGGTATGTAAATTAAAAGAGGAGGCGCCTAGAGGCGCCAGAGCATATTTTGAGGTGCTATTCGAGGGGAGGGGGCGCTTTTGGGGTTGCAGGTGAATACTCTTTTGGGTTTTTATTTGATACTTTGAAATTAGATTTTTTCCTTGTGCTCAATGGAATGATTGGCTGTTTGACTGCAATAAAGAAGTTTGCTCATTCTCATCCAGGTTTGAAGAGTCTTCTCACTGTTTTAATTGTATTAATGTTAGTGCTATCAGTACAGTAAGTTTGATTAAAATAGTTGATAATTGGCTAAAAGTATATAAGTACAAACCACCCTGTGATATGCCGGCTTGGAGACGGGCTCTAAGTTCCGACAGGTGCACGGCATTATGAACGCTTTGAACTACCAGGACATTTTAAATAAAAACCTGATAGCCTCTGCCAGAAAGCTGAATATGGGTCTTCATTGGGTCTTTCAGCAGGATAATGATCCAAAACATGTGGCAAAATCTACACAAAAATGGTTCAGCAGTCACAAACTCAAGTCCCCAGACCTAAATTCAATCAAAAACCTGTGGCCTGAGCTAAAGAGGAGTGCATCAGAGAGGACCCAGGACACTGGATGATCTAGAAAGATTGTGCAAAGAAGAATGGTCAAGGATCCCTATTTTTGTGTTCTCCAATCTTGTGAAATGTTGTAGGAGGAGATTACGTGCTGTCTTGTTAGCAAAAGGGGGTTGTACAAAGTATTAACACCAGGGGTGCCAATAATTGTGGCAAAAACAATAAATTTTTTTTCTAAATGTGTGATTTTTTTTTTTTTTACCACAAAAGTAATGTACTTAAATGAAAGTTGGATTTTTCTCTTTTTTTTGCATTGGGTTCTATGTTGTTTAAAAAAAAGAGAATTTTTAGAAGTCCACGACTTAAATTGTGCAGGGCACTGTAGATAGATAGATAGATAGATAGATAGATAGATAGATAGATAGATAGATAGATAGATAGATAGATAGATAGATAGATAGATAGATAGATAGATAGATAGATAGATAGATAGATAGATAGATAGATAGATAGATAGATAGATAGATAGATAGATAGATAGATAGATAGATGACCTTCTCAAAACGCCTTCTCGCAAGACCTTCTGCCCTTCATTACCACTATCATCAATAGATCCATTGCATGTAGTCAGGTACCAACTACTTTCAAGAGAGGAAGGGTAATTCCCATCCTAAAGAAACCTGCTCTGGATCCATCAGATATCAGTAACTACAGACCGGTATCACTTCTCTCATTTCTTTCAAAAATTCTTGAACGCATTGTGTATAATCAACTGTCTGTCTATCTCTCACGGAACAACCTCCAAGATCCCAACCAGTCTGGCTTTAAAGCAGCTCATTCCACAGAGACAGCCCTTTTGGATGTCTCTGAGAAACTACATGCTGCCAGATCAGCCAAACTGTCATCCATCCTTATCCTCCTTGACCTTTCAGCAGCGTTTGATACGGTCAACCACAAGACTCTCTTATCCACCCTCAGGAGTCGGGATTTGCGGATCAGCTTGGGAATGCTTTGCTTCCTACCTGGAAGGACGCTCATATCAGGTAGGATACTTGGGGAGTGACATCTGCTCCACGCAGACTCTCCACTGGTGTCCCACAGGGCTCAGTACTTGGTCCTCTTCTTTTCTCCCTGTATACTCACACTCTTGGAGAAGTTATTTCCTCACATGGGTTCTCTTACCACTGCTATGCTGATGATACACAACTTATCTTCTCTTTCCCACCCTCAGATACCACAGCTTCTGATCGGATCTCAGCATGTCTGGCAGAAATTTCATCATGGAAAAACTGAACTGCTGTTCATCCCAGGTGATTCATCCCCAGGTATTGATCTTGCTATATCCTTGCACAACGAGCTGTTCTCCCCTTCAGCCACAGCTCACAACCTTGGGGTAACCATGGACAATCAACTGTCCTTTTGTTTCTAATGTGACTCGCTCATGTCCGTTTCTTCTCTACAACATTAGAAGGATTCAGCCATTTTTGTCCACACAGGCTGCTCAGGTACTCTTGTCATTTCTAGACTGGATTACTGCAACGCACTGCTGGCAGGTCTACCTATGAACGCAATCCGTCCTCTGCAAATGATCCAAAATGCAGCTGCCCGGGTTGTTTTCAAGCTGCCAAAGTTCTCGCATACCACCCCGCTGCTGCGATCCCTCCACTGGCTTCCGGTAGCTGCACGCATCAGATTCAAAACACTGATGCTGGCCTACAAAGCCAAAAATGGACCAGCTCCCTCTTACCTCAAAGCCCTCATCACTCCTCGCACTGCACCCCGCACCCTCCGATCTACCAGCACTGCTCGACTGGTTCCACCATCTCTCAGTGTAAGAGGCAAGCATGCTACAAGACACTTCTCTGTTCTGGCACCAAGGTGGTAGAACGAACTTCCCCTAGAGGTCCGGACAGCTGAGTCACTGGCTATTTTCAAGCGGCGGTTGAAAACCTACTTATTCAGGAAACACTTCAACTAGCACTTCTTTCCTTATCTTTTGCATTAAAAAAAAAAAAAAAAACTTAATTTTTAATGAAATTTTGCATTAATGTATTCAATGTTAGAGATTTAAGCACTTACGGATAAGGGCGTCTACCAAATGCTGTAAATGTAAATGGATGGATAGATAGATAGATAGATAGATAGATAGATAGATAGATAGATAGATAGATATAATTCACACGTTAATATGACATACTTTGACTGCATGTACACTTTACTTACATTGTATCCTTCCTGAAGTAACCCATATATGGCTCTGATGATGTCGTCTGCCTTTGCACCAGACTCTCTGTCCTCAAGTCCCATAATATCATTAAAGACAAAAGGCAAATTGGAGCCATCCTCTGCTTCAATATAATGAGTTTTGTACTGTAAGACAAATTCAGATGTATCATATACTTTGTGTTCCTTTTGTCTGTTTTTTAGCTGCTGGTATCTCATTAAAAATTTAATTATACCTGAAGTAGTATTTAAACTTTAGAAAATGCTTACGTTCTTTGTGAAACTGGTACCTCCTGTCCTGTCAACAAGAGCCTCAGCGGTGATTCGTCCTTGAAATGCATTATTGACTGAGTTTATAAAACTGGACTTTCCTGCTCCGACTTCACCAACAACCAGAATCCTGACAAACTGAGCACTTGTTCCCTTGAGCTTGAATGTCCTCAGTTTCTGTTCAATTTTGTCCTTTTCTCTGTTACAATCAGAAAGTCACAAACTTTCCCTTAAATAAATGATATAAAGCATGACACTGAGCATGCAGATAAGTTTCTGTACTAATGTAAAGTGTAATATGAGCTACAGAGGCTGTTCATTCATTACATAACCCAAGGAGAGTAAAGCAAATTATTGTGTTTATTTCTTATTCAACTATCTAGAGGATAAAGAAAGAAATAAAGAAAGTAAGGAACATTTTTAATAAACGGTATCAAATAAAGAAGATCAATCGTTTAGGTTTCAGAGCAAATGTATGTTGTAACAGGTTCTGTTCAGAAGTGAGGATACATATTAATTACAGTTTAGGGGTAGAATTAACACCAGGGGAATATTAAAGAGGGAAAATAGTCATTTCTCACTCAAGGCAATGAGATTTTCTTCTATAAAATTAAAGAAACTTACCCCCAAGGCATTTTCCTCCATGGATGATCGAATTCTGAAGAACAGACAACCAAATTCAGTATTTACACAAACAGTGCAGTTGAACGCATGTGTTCAGTATTCAGAATGTCTACAGTCTTCTGGTTCTGCAGCAAACCTAATGTGATTTTTCTGTCTCAATCACTTCAACCAGTCACAATGAAATATTCATTTGTAGTGAATTTTAAACACAAAACATGAATTTTAATGTAATGTTTTGTGATTATAGGTTTACTAAAAAAAGGAATAAGTGGCCAGTAAAATTTAAGGAAAAAAGCAGTTTACATAAAAATATAATATTTCTCAACAAAACATGATTATTTGCTTACAAATTAATTGCTTACTAAATTAAAGTAGTTTATTAAATGATGCAAAGTGAATGTGATCAATTCACATATTAATGTAAACTGAGTACGGTATGAAATCTCAAATCGATGTTGGTGCTGATGGGAATTATAACTATTGTATAAAACAATCATGTTACAATAGTGCAGCAGTAATTCAACAAGTTTTATTTCACTGTGTCAGTCTGATAACTGACTTTATTTCACTGTGTGTCTGTTCAACTGAGCTCCTTCTTACAGGAGAACAATATCCTTGAAGAGTTTCAGTCAGGTTTCAGGCCCTATCATAGTACAGAAACTGCACTTGTGAAAGTCACAAACGACTTGTTCTTAGCTTCGGACAAAGACTGTATGTCACTATTAGTTCTACTCGACCTTAGTGCTGCATTCGACACTATAGATCACAACATTCTCCTAGATAGCTTACAAAATTACACAGGTATTCATGGACAGGCTTTAAGTTGGTTTAGATCCTTCTAGGGATGAGCGAGTACAGCATTATCTGTATCTGTATCTGTTAACCATATGAATTATCCGTATCTGTATCTGTACTCGGAGTGGGTGGGGCCTAACCCGGAAGTAGGCGGGATTTGTCTTGAAATGGGCAGGGCTTTAACTGGTAATAATTAATTTGTAATATTTATAACACTAGCTTACTACCTTTATGTTTTTATGAAATACAGCAAAAACGTGTCAGACACTCAGTGTCTGTTTACTGGATAGAGACAGCTGAAGGTTTAAAAAAGAAAAAAATCTCCGACAGGCAGAGACGCAATGCGAGTCGCATTCTACCAAGCAAGCACCACGTGTGAACGAACCCACGTTTACCAGAACTCTACTGGTTAGTAAGTACGTATTATTAACGTTACAACCCGAAGTAAAAAGCTGAAGAAACCCTAAACGTTAACGGAAAAGACCCGCGAACCCGAGTGACTGAGGGAGAGACAGAGAGCTGTTCTGTGTGTGACTGTGAGTGAGCAGAGCGAGACACAGCAACACAATACATCTGTATGTGTGTAGGGGAGGGGCGCTGTGACTAGCCTATCACAGAACGCTGACACAATCAGCTATCCAATGATGATTTTCATTTAAATCCGAGCACAGATATTGACTCGTATTACTCGTATAATACTCGTACTCGGCAGAAGTGCTTTATCTGTACCGGATAGTCGTTTCAGCCGAGTATCCGGCTCATCTCTAGATCCTACCTGTCTGATCTATACCATTTTGTAGAATTAAATGGTGAATCCTCCAGCTTATTACAGGGATGTACTGTTAGTAGTAGCTTGACAGTGAAAGACCTGGTGTTTATTAGACCGCAACCTGTCTTTTGAAAATCATATCGCCCATACTAAAAAAACAGCCTTCTTTCACCTTAGAAATATTGCCAAGCTGAGAAACATCCTGTCTGTCTCTGATGCTGAGAAGCTAGTTCATGCTTTCATGACCTCTAGACTGGACTATTGTAATGCATTACTAGGTGGTTGTCCTGCATCTTTAATAAATAGGCTACAGTTAGTCCAAAATGCAGCTGCCAGAGTTCTCACTAGGACAAGAAAGTATGACCATATAACCCCATTTTATCATCTCTACACTGGCTACCTGTTAAGTTTAGAATCGATTACAAACTGCTGCTACTTACGTACAAGGCTCTTAATGGTTTAGCTCCCATGTATCTAACTAGTCTTCTAACATGTTACAGTCTTTCATGCTATCTCAGATCACAAAACTCAGGACTTCTGGTAGTAGAGCGTTCTCTTATTTATTCAATTCAATTCAATTCAATTCAATTCAAGTTTATTTGTATAGCGCTTTTTACAATGGACATTGTCACAAAGCAGCTTTACAGAACATAAACATAAAACAAAAGATAAACATAAGGAGAAGTATAAAGAATTAATATAATAAAAATTCAAGATATATACAGTTCACAGTGTGTATGTATGTATGTATGTGTGTATGTGTATTTGTCCCCAATGAGCAAGTCTGAGGGCTCAGGCAACAGTGGCAAGGAAAAACTCCCTTAGATTGGTAAAGGAAGAAACCTTGAGAGGAACCAGACTCATGGGGAACCCATCCTCATATGGGTGACACTAGATGGTGTGGTTACAAATATACAAGTATCACAGAGTCCAACTGGAGCCGGTAGATCTGTAGATGTCTCAGGGTTCTCACAGAGTCAGCCTTGTCTCAGTGGAGGTCCAGAAATTTCAACGCACGGAAGACGATCTTAGCATGGGTGTCTCGGCATGGGTAGAAAAAGAGAAGAGAAGAGCAGTGCAGAGGGATTAACATATCTGCTGTTCATAAGAATGTGCAAGTCTAGTGTGATGGTGCACAATATTTATTTATGGGATGTATTATGTGTGTGTACGCCTGACTAAAGAGATGAGTTTTCAATCTACATTTAAACTGTGAAAGTGTGTCTGAGCCCCGAACACTATCAGGAAGACTATTCCAAAGTTTGGGAGCTAAATAAGAGAACGCTCTTCCGCCTTTAGTAGACTTAGATATTCTGGGGACTACCAGAAGTCCTGAGTTTTGTGATCTCAGAGAGCGTGAAGGATTGTAACGTGTTAGAAGACTAGTTAGATACATGGGAGCTAAACCATTAAGAGCCTTGTACGTAAGTAGCAGCAGTTTGTAATCAATTCTAAACTTAACAGGTAGCCAGTGTAGAGATGATAAAATTGGGGTTATATGGTCATACTTTCTTGTCCTAGTGAGAACTCTGGCTGCTGCATTTTGGACTAACTGTAGCCTATTTATTAAAGATGCAGGACAACCACCTAGTAATGCATTACAATAGTCCAGTCTAGAGGTCATGAAAGCGTGAACTAGCTTCTCAGCATCAGATACAGACAGGATGTTTCTCAGCTTGGCAATATTTCTGAGGTGGAAGAAAGCTGTTTTTGTGGTTTGCGCGACGTGATTTTCAAAAGACAAGTTACTGTCTAATATAACACCCAGGTCTTTCACTGTCGAGCTACTAGTAACAGTACATCCCTCTAATTGGAAATTAAGTTGTGAGAGTTTCTGTGTACTAGTTTTTGGGCCTATAAGTAGTGTTTCTGTCTTATCAGAGTTTAACAACAGAAAGTTACAGCTCATCCAGTCTTTTATCTCTCTAAGGCATTGAGTTAATTTTGACAATTTAGTTATTTCATCTGGTTTTGAGGAGATGTATAACTGTGTGTCGTCGGCATAGCAATGGAAGCTAATCCCATGTCTTCTAATAATGTTCCCTAATGGAAGCATGTATATCGAGAAAAGCAGAGGTCCTAGAACTGATCCTTGAGGGACCCCATAATTAACTGGTAATAAGCTGGAGGATTCACCATTTAATTCTACAAAATGGTATCGATCAGAAAGGTAGGATCTAAACCAACTTAAAGCCTGTCCATGAATACCTGTGTAATTTTGTAAGCGATCTAGGAGAATGTTGTGATCTATAGTGTCGAATGCAGCACTAAGGTCAAGTAGAACTAATAGTGACATACAGTCTTGGTCCGAAGCTAAGAACAAGTCGTTTGTAACTTTAACAAGTGCAGTTTCTGTGCTATGATGGGGCCTGAAACCTGACTGAAACTCCTCGAGGATATTGTTCTCCTGTAAGAAGGAGCTCAGTTGAACAGACACAACCTTTTCTAGTATTTTAGACATAAACGGAAGGTGTGAAATCGGTCTGTAATTTGAAAGTCCATTAGGATCTAAATTAGGTTTCTTAATGAGTGGCCTAATAACTGCCAACTTGAAGGATTTAGGGACGTGACCTAAAGATAACGAGGAGTTAATAATATTAAGAAGAGGCTCACCGGCTTTATGTAACACTTCTTTCAGTAGTTTAGTTGGAATGGGGTCTAGTGAACAAGTTGTTGATTTAGCTGTAGTAATAAGTTTAACTAACTCTTCCTGACCTGTACTTGTAAAGCAATGTAGTTGTGTGTTTAGAACCTTAGGTGAGGCCGGGATGCTAGTTGCTCTTATGTGTTGAGCGTCGCCTATTTTATTCCTGATACTTTCGATTTTATCAGTGAAGAATCTCATAAAATCGTCACTACTGAACTGTGATGGAATTGTGTGTTCAGATTTTTGGTTTTTTGTTAGTCTAGCTACTGTGCTAAATAAAAACCTGGGATTGTTCTGGTTATTTTCTATGAGTTTGCTCAGGTGCTCAGCCCTGGCTGCTTTTAGAGCCTGTCTATAGCTGGACATACTTTCCTTATATGCAATTCTAAAAACCTCTAATTTAGTTTTTCTCCACTTTCGCTCGAGGTTACGGGTCTCTCTCTTGAGGGTGTGAGTATGACTATTATACCATGGTGCAAGCGTTTTATCTCTAACCTTCTGTAATCTGTAATTATTTAGCTCCCAAACTTTGGAATAGTCTTCCTGATAGTGTTCGGGGCTCAGACACACTTTCCCAGTTTAAATGTAGATTAAAAACTCATCTCTTTAGTCAGGCGTACACATAATACATCCCATAATATTGTGCACTATTACATTAGACTTGCACATTTTTTATGAACAGCAGATATGTTAATCCCTCTACACTGCTTCTCTCTTTCTACCCATCTCGAGGCATCCAGACATTGTATCAACTCCGATCGTCTTCCGTGCGATGAAGATTTGGACCTCCACTGAGATGAGGCCGACTCTGTGAGAATCCTGAGACATCTACAGATCTACCAGCTCCAGTTGGACTCTGTGATACTAAAGAGGAGATCTGAACTCCATGTGATCCATACACCAATACAACACTTCTTTGACTGTATATTTGTAATCACACCCCCAGTGTCACCCATATGAGGATGGGTTCCGCTTTGAGTCTGGTTCCTCTCAAGGTTTCTTCCTTTACCAATTTAAGGGAGTTTTTCCTTGCCACTGCTGCCTGAGTCACCTCAGACTTGCTCATTGGGGATAATTACATACACATTGTGAACTATATATATATATCTAATAATAATCTTGAATTTTTTTATTTTATTAATTCTTTATATTATTCCTTATGTTTACCTTCTGTTCTATGTTTATGTTCTGTAAAGCTGCTTTGAGACAATGTCTATTGTAAAAAGTGCTATACAAATAAACTTGAATTGAATTGAATTGAATTGATAACAGGGGGGGCATGGTGGCTTAGTGGTTAGCACGTTCGCCTCACACCTCAAGGGTTGGGGGTTCGATTCCCGCCTCCGCCTTGTGTGTGTGGAGTTTGCATGTTCTCCCCGTGCCTCTGGGGTTTCCTCCGGGTACTCCGGTTTCCTCCCCCGGTCCAAAGACATGCATGGTAGGTTGATTGGCATCTCTGGAAAATTGTCCGTAGTGTGTGATTGCTTGAGTGAATGAGAGTGTGTGTGTGTGCCCCGCGATGGGTTGGCACTCCGTCCAGGGTGTATCCTGCCTTGATGCCCGATGACGCCTGAGATAGGCACAGGCTCCCCGTGACCCGAGGTGGTTCGGATAAGGGGTAGAAAATGAGTGAGTGGGTGAGAGTGAATTGATAACACCATCGTCAGCTCCCCACCGGAACACTAACCTCCGGTGTCGTGAGGTTACTTTCAGTTTCGACTTCCGGTTGCACCACCATGAAGAGCAAATAGATGCGACGTATTGTCCAAATTGTTGCATACCGAGTGGTGCTTTTGTTTTGTTTTCACATTGTGACCTGTTATTCTGTGTTTTTGAATTAATGTCGCTGATCAGTCTTAAGGCTCGCTCACACAGGGACGATTACAGCAGACATTTAACGCCTAGTGACTAAACACTGGGCACCAACGTGAGTGCGCACACCAATGCGTAGGAACTGGCCGATTAATGAGATTGGAGCTTTTGTTACGTGTCTGGAGCTGCTTACAGTAAAAGTTACAGTAAAACACGACTTGGTCAAGCACAAAACAGTCTTGTTGAGTGCATTTTGATACCTTGAAGAAGATGCAACGAGGCAAGATGAATGTAGATGTAGCACCCCCTGCCCTACTTAGTTGTGCCAAGTCTAAGCTCTTTAGGGTGGGGCGACGGGTTCAATAACTTGGGGTCTCTCGACTATAGAAATTACTATACTCTGATACCTAAACTCTGAAATACACAATAAAGAAACATTCTTAAAAAACAGTTTTGTATTTATTTTTTAACTATATAAAATATCTTGCAAGGTGAATTATAGAATTTGTATATTTATATGTTTAAGTAAGTAAGTTGACATGTGTTACAATATATAAGAATGAATAACAATAACCAATAGATATTATAACAAACAAAATTAGTGTCCAATCCAATGTAAACAGTCCAAACACTTCCCTTTGCAATACACTTAAACACCCAGCAAGGAATATGCACTCAAAGGAAAATACTTAAACACGCTTACAGTTAACTATTTTAGTAACGGTGCAACTGTAAACTTTAAACCAACACATAAATTACACAAAGTGTAAATTTCAAAAGAAAATCTTAGTAGGCCCACTCACACAAGCAAACACTCACTCACCCAACCCCCCGATGCAGGCCTGTGTGCCGTTGCTTGAGTGCGTTGTGGCCTTGGAAATGTTTACAATTGGACTCTTCACTCAAATGAGCCAAAACCAAACCAATAACAGGTACCTTTGCTCTGGTGATCACTCACTCTCTAAGCGGAGACATCACACACGATCTTCTGCGAATAGTGGTACATTTCTCGTGACCCAAGGCAAACCGAACAGTCTTGATGAATGCAAGTTTTCGCCACCGAGTGCTTTTCACTCGCCCGATCACAACTTGAACTCAAAATGATCTCTCTAAGTGTCAAACTCAAAGTATTAAATAACACAACACCACGGTAATACGCCGAATGTACAGTAGTATATCCGTCCCGTAACGTTACGTAGAGGCACTCCGACTCAACACAAACGGGCAGTTTCTTCTCCAAGGGAAAAAAAAAAGGGTCTCACCAACAGTTGATAAGACGAAATCACAGTCTATTAACACATCTCCTGGGTTAACATTAATGCATAAACAAACAAAACACTTTAACAAAGAAACAAATCCATATAACACGCGTTTAACATTTATTTTAAATTTTGTCTTTGTTTTTTCTCTAGCACGAGCGTTTCTGCTTCCGAACTCTCTCTCCTTTGATTGACTCATTAACCCCCAATCACATTACACTCTCATATGCATGGGCGGGTATAAAATAATAAACATCCAATCACAGAAAAGATAAAAACTAGATAGTAACCAGCACATGTCTTCCAGGTGCATTTACACCAAACCATTGACGAATTAAAGGGATACACACACATTTTCAGATCACATAAAAAATGTTAATCTCTTTAAACACAACACAGTTTAATGAATAGTGTACTTAAACCTTATTACAAAACAAACCTTTTCAGCCACAAATATCTGAATAGGGCAGATATTAAAAATAGCTTTTAAATAACTATGACTGGAGCATATTTTTAGTAAAAGAAACATAACTAATAAGAGGGTTACTAGTGAAACTAGATGAGCTGCTAGTTTCATTGCTTTCTGAAAACAAAGAGCTTCATGACAAACACGACAGCGACTACAAATATCTCGATAAGAGATTCTTTCCTCTTCTGTGTGACAAGCGAATGTCAGAAGCGTGAAGTTGCGCAGTGCCACCTTGAGTACCGTCTAATGTCAGTGAAATCCACATGGGTGTCCGTTAAAAAACTCGACAATCGTCCCGGTGTGTACGAGCCTTTAGCACTTGATTGCTCTGTTGCTAGTTATTCTAAGTTCTAGTTACCGAACTTTCTGCTTGTTTTTTGCCCTCTCTGTTTGCCTGTCGTTTTATATTTGTTTTGCTGTGGACTTTGTTCAGTTTCTGCTCATTGCAGTCAGACTGCTGCTGGACTCGTATTGCAGTATTGCACAATGAAATGGGCCAGAATCACATCTAACTGAGACCTACTCCTGTAGACACTGAAAAATCCTGAGAAACTGTGAATACATTGTACATCTAGTTACATCTGAGTTCTGATCACAAATTCTGTCTTACCTTCTTATTACGTCTGTAAACCTCAGCTGTGTAATTTGATAAATGATCTACTGCATGCACATGATTAGAAAAGCTGCTTTAAACTGAAATTTATGCTTTAAACCGAATTCTCAAAGTTTAAAGTAGGAACATGTTTCTCCATTGTGTATATTGTTCCACTTAGTCACTGTGAATCACACTGGCTCCAATTATGCCAAGAAACACTGATCACAATCACAACTTCTGTATGAATGTCTGAAAATAATTTTTAAATTTGTCTTACCAACTTTGGGAGGTGGAGATGGAGGTGGATCTGGTTTGGATTGTTCTTGTCCCATTTTCTCCAATTAATTCTGTTGAAAAATCATGATAGAAAAATGAAACTGAAATCAAATTGAAATTCTGGATTATTAAAAATGAAATAAACAGAAGAGCAGTGTATGTTTTTATTTCCTTGTTCTACACAGGTATACATCTCTACTTAAATAATAAATCTGAGCGCTCCCGTTGTTATAGAATTCATTATTGGACTGCAAATGCAATTTGAAACAAAAAGACCTGCTTCAGAAAAAAGCATGGAGAGGCAGAAGCAAGAAAGTGACAGAAAATCAGAGAGTGCTGAATTAATTCTAATTAGATTAGATTCTATTACATTAGATTAGATTTCAGCTTATTGTCATTGTCTAAAGCCAATGTACAAAGACAATGAAATGCAGTTAGAATCTAACCATAAGTTCATAAGTGTTATATTTTCTAATGGTATAAATGGTAAGTTGTATAAATTCTAATGAGTGAATATCACTATATTTGTTTCCCAGTTGCAAAATCATATTAGATGCAAACACATACACACATGTCCATATTTAATTAACTTCTGTTCAACATCCAAGAAAATTCTTAAAGACTAATTGACATAATTTAAAATGTTTATGTAAAGATCAGATAACAGTAAAAATAAACCCACATATACTCACGGTTTATGGCTGCTCAGATCTACTGCAGCTCTCCGCAGTGCCAGTTATATAGCATCAGTTGGGGGCTCCTCCTCCTCCTCCTCCTCCTCCTGGGCTATTCTCATTCTAGATTATTTGAAATGGAGGCATTTCCTGGAAATGGAAAGTGAAAATAAATTCACATGCTGATCAAAGAAAATCAGTAGATGCCATACACACACACACACACACACACACACACACACACACACACACACACACACACACACACACACACACACACACACACACACACCTGACAGCTGAAGTGATTAAATCCTTAGAACGCACTGTCACTTCTATAAATATGAAATAATCATCTCCTTACAGAAAACATCACCATAGGAACAATTCTACACATTCATTATAAATTCAGTTGAACTCCAGTGTGGGTTTTGTGACTATTCTAGTTAATAACATATTAGAACAGGTGTGTTGATGTAAACCTGGGTTGTGGCTTGCAGTAGGAGCTACAGGTACAGAAAATGTAACATCACTTACACATGTGCTGACATTATCTTTCCTCTGTTAAACTTTTAAACATGAACTTATTTTTTACATGAAACTCTTTACTCTTTACATCAGTTGTGCAGTTTTTTCTTTACTAGTTGTATTATGTTAATGTAGAGAGTTTTAACACCTCATATAGTTTATTATTGTAATATAGAATTTAATAATCAGTTGTTATAGAATGTGAAATCAGTGAAGACTGGCCACCAGGCAGCATATATGTATGCACAAAACCTCCAACACTATTTTGGCAAGTGTTTCAATTCCATCGTCTAACCCTTGCGTGTCCAGCGACACTGTATATTGTGACGCAGCCAAAATACCGCTCCTCAACCCTGAAAAGCTAAAGACGGAGAGTAAAGACGGTGGTTCAGCACCACGGACAGCGCCGCTGACAGCGCGCCAAAAGGCGTCAGCACCAGACGCAGTAAGGCGGGGCAGCTGAATTCCTGACGACAGCGTGAACCAATCAGGAACGCCGCTGTGGCACTCACCCTCTGGCTATGAGACACAGCGGAGAGCCAGGCTCAGCAGTTACAGGAGGTAAGACAGATTAGAATTGGGTTACTAACGTGTTGTCTTTGTCTCCCTCTTTTTCTTATACACCCCCAATACAATACCTCATGTAACTGCTGCTATAATACTACTGTGTTTATTCTAGTATTTCTTCACATGCAATATTCAATATTGATTGAACATACAGTATTTACACTGGTTGCTGCTGCTTTTGTGTACTGTCTTTGTGTATTGTCTTTTGTGTAATGTCATATATATATATATATATATACATACATACATACATACATACATACATACATACATATGTATGTATGTATGTATGTATATATATAGTGCTGCTTAAATGTTTGTAAACCCTTTAGAAATGTCTATTCTGCATAAATATGACCCAAATTATGATCAGATTTTAGCACAAGTCCTAAAAGTAAACAAAGTAAATGTAATCAAACAAATGAGCCAAAAATATTATACTTCTTCATTTATTAATTGAGAAAAATGATCCAGCATTACATACACTATATCACCGAACGTTTTGGGACATCCTTCCAAATGATTGAATTCAGGTGTTCCAATCACTTTCATAGCCACAGGTGTATAAAATCAAGCACCTATGCATGCAAACTGCTTTTTCAAACATTTGTGAAAGAATGGGATATAAACAAATTCAAGGGTGGTACTGTGATAGGTTGCCACCTCTCAATAAGTCAATTTGTGTCAACTGTTAGTGGTATTGTAAAAAAGTTTAAGCAATTGGGAAACAACAGCAACTCAGCCACAAAGTGGTAAACAAGGTAAAATCACAGAGCAGGGTCAGCTGCATCCAAGCTGCATCCAAGCCTTACATCACCATGTGCAATGAAAAGCAACGCATGCAGTGGTTTCAAGCACTCTGCTACTGGACTGGACTCATGCTTCTCTGTCTGGCAATTGGGTTGGTGGTGGTTGCCAGGAAAATTCTATTTGCCAGACTGCATTGTGCCAAATCTAAAGTTTGTTGGAGGCCAGCATATGGTATGGGGTTGATTTCCAGGGGTTGGTCTTGGCACTTTAGCTCCAGTAAAAGGAACTCAGTGCTTCAGCATACCAAATTTTTGGACAATTTCATGCTCCCAACTTGAGTAATTTTTGGGATGGCTCAAATTGTCTTTGTTGTCTTGGTGTATGACCAGTTTTCTCTTGAGATTCAAATCATGGACAGGTGTCCTGTCATTTTAATTGAATTCACTGGTATAATTCTGAATTCATTGAACAATGAATGATGGCAAGTTGTCCTGGACCAGTTGCAGCAATACAGAGCCAAAGCATGATACAACCACCACTACGTTTCACAGAAGGTACAGTATGAGTTTCTTATGCTTGAATTCAGTACTTTCCTTTCTTCAGAAATATCGCTTCTCATTTAAACTAAAAGGTTTTATTTTGGTCTTATTCATCCATAAAAATATTTATCCGAGTTGTGGATTATCGTTTAGACTCGAATACTACATGATTTCCAGTTTGGTGAATATTGTATTATGCACTTTTTCACCTGTGTGCATTATTACGTCCTGTGTGGATTATTACGTCCTGTGTGGATTATTACGTCCTGTGTGGATTATTACGTCCTGTGTGGATTATGGCCCAGGTTTGGATTATTGTTTGTGAACTTTTTTATTTCATGCTAACCTGTTTTTGTGACATTTTGTTTGGCACTTTCACCTGTGTGTATCATACTATCCAGTACTCTGTCTTGGATTGTATTGATTGCTCATCCTGCTCTTGTCCTGTGTTTGCAAAGACTGTTAGTAAACCCCCTTAACCTGACTCATGCCTGGCGTCCTGCATATGGGTCCCGTCATCTTGTCTGTCACTTTAAATGTGTATGAATACTAGATACTGTAGATAAATACAGCCACAGTTTAGTACTTTTGGGTCATTACCGTGTATGACACACACACACACACACACACACACACACACACACACACAGAAACACACACACACACACACAAACACAATCACACAATTTATATAGTATAGAAGTGTATAATTATGTACATGTTTAATTGAAGATGTGTTTTGTGGCGCAAACAGATGACAATAATGACAAGAATGTACAAAACACAAGGCAAACCAAGGACAGATACAGAACTTAATGCTTTTTTATCTGAATTTCACACAACTCATACTGTATGTGGTGAATAACCGTGTCATTTTCTTTAAAACTTCTATTGCAGCACATAAATGCAGTAAAATACAGACCTCAATAAACAGCTTAGAAAGGGTTTTGTTCTTTAAGTAAAAACTTTATTTTTTATTGGTAAGATTAACATTTACATAGAATTACTTGCTTACATTTTAGGGTTGATTAAATCAGTAACTGTAACTAAAGTTAAATAATGGTAGTGGTAGTGGTAATGGCTCATAATAGTTCTTCACAGGGAAAATGTGATTCATAGGAATCCCCACAGTATTACTACACACTTCCATCTGTAATAATTAAAACACAGGTAAGATTGATAATGTAAGAGTGAACAGAGTCAGTTTCTCACTAATTATGCCAGACATGGACATAGTCATGGTTGAGATATGTGCACTTAGGGAGGAACTAATACTGAGGAATCAGACCTATTAAACTATGGACTTGCATGCATGGTACAGTTTGATGAAGTGTCAGATGTCAGATGTGTGCAGTTCTGAGCAGGAAATTGAATCCAGGTTTCTTACAGCTTTCAGCTTCTCGGACCACATATGAAGGGGTGAAGACTAGACTATTCACATGTACAAAGATGGTAAGGACACGTGCCCCTAAGGACTGTAATTGTCTGTAATTACAGTCAGTGTTGGTTCTTCTCAGGCAGGTTAATACTTAGTTGTTTTTAGCGTTTTTAGGTGGTGAAGAATTCATAAAACTGCTGAAAGTGTTAAAGTATTTATTTTTAATTATTAGAAAAAAATACAAGATGTATATAATAACAGTTTGCACTACCCGTATAACCAAATGATTACCTTCTCCTTGATCTTCTTGCTGGTGTAGATCTTTCTTAAGTCCTGTTGAACCAGTGGACATGCTACATCTGGTCTTGTCATGATGATTACTTGAGGCATATCTGGATGATATGATAAATCATTTACAAACAATCCTTACAGTATGAACAACATTCAATACAAACTAATTAGTCAGTATTGTAAAAGTTAATTAAAGAATTATCATCAATTAAAGATTGAAAGAGTTTATCATCTGTAATAAACATTCTTACTCCGTTCAGTAGCAGCCTGACAGATTTTTTTCAGCTTTTCAAAGACCCCATAATTCATTCTTAATATTTTGTCTGCAGCAACAATGTTGACCAGGCATGTGGTTTGATGCTCGACACTTGGGTTGCTTCTGAATTAATGTCCGTCACACATGTATCCTTAAACTGAATGTGAACAGTGAAGAATACATTATATATATATTATATACAGTGCCCTCCACAATTATTGGCACCCCTGTTTAAGATATGTTAAAAGTGGTCAAATAAATTCTTTTTTTTTGGAAAAGAAGCATAATCTCTAACAGAAAAATTGTGAAAATAGTCACTCGCATTAACTTGCCCGTATCTACAGTCAGAGGAATCATTAAGAATGATGTGGTAGCTCAGTGGTTAAGGTGTTCGACTACTGATCGGAAGATCATTGGCTCGAATCCCAGGTCCACCAAGTTGCCACTGCAGGGCCCCTGAGCAAGGCCCTTAACCCTCAATTGCTCAGGTGTATAAACTGAAATAAGACAATGTAAGTCACTCTGGATAAGAGTGGCTGCTAAATGCTGTAAATGTAAGAAGTTTAAAACAACTGGAACAGTGAGAAACAGGAAGAGGCTGGAAGAGGTCCCAAGTTTATCTTGCCACAACGCACAGTGAGGAGGATGGTAAGAGAAGTTAAAAAATTTCCTAAGCTCACTGTCACAGAATTGCATCAAACAGTGGCATCTTGGGGTCACAAAGTCTCCATAACAACCACCAGACACTCTCTACATGCCAACAAGCTGTTTGGGAGGCATGCAAGGAAAAAGCCTTTTCTTACTAACACTCACAAGCGTAAACATCTGCAGTTTGCTAAGTGGTACTAGGACTTCAACTGGGATCATGTGCTTTGGTCAGTTGAGACTAAGATTGAGCTTTTTGGTAACAAACACTCTAAGTGGGTCTGGTGTAAAACAAAAGATGAGTTTGCCGAAAAGCACCTCATGCCCATCGTGAAGTATGGTGGAGGATCTGTGATGCTGTGGGCCTGTTTCTCTTCCAAAGGCCCTGGGAACCTTGTTAGGGTGTGTTGTAAAAAAATCTGTGTTATAATACATCATAATATAATACATACATTATACCTAAAAATAAAGAAATATGCCTTAAGGATTATGATTGGTGTCATAAGATACATGGGAATAGACCCCAGATGTCGTAATAGTTTAAGGCAATATATACTACATATATAGATAACCACTCATAAGTCAGATTATGAGTAAGTAAAGGAGTTTATTGTAATTATAAAACTTAGTAAAAGTAATAAGGCCCAGTACTATCAGGCCTAGGAGAAGTAGGAGTGTAGTCTGGAGAGCCAGGCTGAGGAGAGGGAGAAGAGGGAATGTAAACTGGCGATCCAGTTTCAGAGTCAGAGGAGGGAGAAGCCAAAGCAGGAGAGAAAGGGTGGATGCAGGCGAGAGGAGGAGATGAGGGACGAGGAGGAGAGACGGGAGTTCCAAGCTCAGGGCAGCAAGGTTCAGCATGAGGACAGCCATCAGTTAGAGTTCTCTGGTCCACGAGGTTAGCCAGAGGGGTTTGCGAGGAGGAAGTGCGAGTGGGAGGATTCCTCACAATATGGGACAGCAGATAAGGATGCTCAAGAGGTTCAGGAGAACAGAGCTGGTAAAAAGGGAGTAGAACCTATATAGAAATATATAGAGAAACTAAAAGCTTCATGTATGCATGAGCAAGCCCAGTCTGAGAAGTAACAGACTGAGATCATAATGAGGTTATAAGTTCAAGAAAGCTTAAAAATTATTTTCAGACATTCATACAGACGTTTCTTGGCATAATTGGAGCCAGTGTGATTCACAATAAACCCCAATTAATTCACTGGTATAATTCTGAATTCATTGAACAATGAATGATGGCAAGTTGTCCTGGACCAGTTGCAGCAATACAGAGCCAAAGCATGATACAACCACCACTATGTTTCACAGAAGGTACAGTATGAGTTTCTTATGCTTGAATTCAGTACTTTCCTTTTCCTCAAAAATATTGCTTCTCGTTTAAACTAAAAGGTTTTATTTTGGTCTTATTCATCCACGGTGACTTAGCGGTTAGCACGTTCGCCTCACACCTCCAGGGTTGGGGGTTCGATTCCCGCCTCCGCCTTGTGTGTGTGGAGTTTGCATGTTCTCCCCGTGCCTCGGGGGTTTCCTCCGGGTACTCCGGTTTCCTCCCCCGGTCCAAAGACATGCATGGTAGGTTGATTGGCATCTCTGGAAAATTGTCCGTAGTGTGTGAGTGTGTGAGTGAATGAGAGTGTGTGTGTGTGTGCCCTGCGATGGGTTGGCACTCCGTCCAGGGTGTATTCTGCCGTGATGCCCGATGACGCCTGAGATAGCCACAGGCTCCCCATGACCCGAGGTAGTTCGGATAAGCGGTAGAAGATGAGTGAATTTTCACTCCATTTCATACGTTATTTCCTCATTATCATGAAGATTAAATCCAACAGTGTTGGATTTACATCTAGTAAAATCCAAACGTAATTCAAAATGTATTAAAAAAAAATAATAATAATCAGTGCTGCCTTACAGTCACATTGTCCAGAACGGGAGCGCAGGAGGAGATGGCGCGACTACATGTGATACAGAATAGCATGAAATACCCTTTTATTAGAGAACTGCAGAACACAGTGTAAAAACGAAATATTTTCCTTAATGTACATATAGCTATCATAAAATGTCAAAGTCTGCAAATACAGTCATGAAGCACAATCGCTACTCATCATCGGTCCTAACTATTACGGTGTTCATTACAAAACCGTCATGAAGAAGCATGTGTTCACTATAACATTCATTCATTCATTCATTCATTTTCTACCACTTTATCCGAACTTCTCGGGTCACGGGGAGCCTGTGCCTATCTCAGGCGTCTATTGGCATCAAGGCTCACTATGACATTTCGTCTTAAATTTTCGCCCACAAATTAATTCTGTGATTTTGTCAAGGTGTTAACGATCAGTCTATTTGCTAGAAACATATAAATCCTCCGGTGAGCCGGGTATGTAATGCTTCATGATGGCACTGCTGGCACTGTTGGAGGATTACGCCAATGGCAGAATAAGGAGAGAACGAGTTTTCAGGGACCATGATGATGACTGGCTAATAAGCCGATTTAGATTCTCTAGAGCTCTGCTCTTAGATCTATGTGCTGAATTGGGTCAAGTATTAGAGAGGGCAACACGCCGGAACCATGCCATCCCAGTCCAAGTACAAGTCCTCACCACTCTGGGGTTCTTGGGAACCGGCTGTTTCCAGCGAGAATTGGCAGACAGGTAAATTATTTAAATAAAAAAAACTATAAGTAATCCTCAACTTTGTCTCTAAGACCTTTTTGTATATGAAATAATTCTATTGGAATCTATCATCTCACCCTATAGGTCTGGTATATCACAGCCGTCCCTGAGTGCAATAATATCTGTCGTTTTGAATGGTGTACTTAATATGGGTAGTCGGTTTTATAAATCTGAATATTTTTTGGCGTACGCCATTTTTGACTTTTGGGCGTACGCAAACTTTTAGTTTAATCCTACGCACAGTTTTATAAATGAGACCCCTGATATAAATTAACTTCATAAGTTGCTTGATGTTCTTCATGCCGAATCTTTTCAAAATTTCTTGCTTTTTCAGCCATTTATTGCTCATGCCAACTTTTTTGAGACCTGTAGTAGGCATTAAATTTGAAATTAGGTCATTTAGTGAATAAAAGTATAGCTTTTTGCCTTTAAGTTGTCTATGTTCTATTGTGAATAAAATATTGGATCATGTGATTTCATTTTATTGCATTCAAATTTAAAATAGTCCCAAACTTTTAGGGTTTTTGGGGTCTTTATATATATATATATATATAATGTGTGTGTGTGTGTGTGTGTGTGTGTGTGTGTGTGTGTGTGTGTGTGTGTGTGTGTGTGAAAAAAGGCTTATAAATTGTGCATTTTAATGACTGAAATTACTATTTGATCCCCTATCAACCAGCAAGATTTCTGGCTCCCAGGTCAGTCCCTTTAAGGGAGTCATTCATCTTGAAAACATTATTCCAGATCCCAGTGAAGCAGCATCATGTTAAAGAAATCTTGTAGTAGTGAGTGTTAAAGTTGATGTCAGCCAAACAAGTCATGGTGAGTTCATGTGGATCCAATAAGGTGTTAGAATGAGCAAATTAATATAAACCTGTCATATATGTTTATATATGATATGTTTATATATTATATATGTTATGTATATATATTAATGTTTTATATACATTATAATGTATAAGAAACAGTTGCACCTCCACAATTTTAATAAGTCCAGCCAACATTCCCTGTTAGTGTGTCTCTCTGAAAGAACATTATTGTAAGTGAAAGCTTAACCCCTGGAACTTAGCATCCACCTCTTAAAATAAAGTTATTGATCGCTTCACATTAATCACATGGTTTCCAGGAATACTGACTGTACTGGAAACTGAAAGTGAAATTATTCTCACTCCCTTCCTGCACCGTCCATTCCCATTAAATTAAACCCATTTATTTCTCTGCAATTGGGTCTGTGTTCTGTTCGCTTCATTTCTTTAGTCATACAGTGATACAGTTCTAGCTACTCTTAGCTATTCTATAACATATATATATATATGTTATAGATATATACACCTATCGTGTTCTGTTGTCTGACCTCCTGTGTGCGTGACTGGTAGGTGTTTGTGACTAGAAATTGTTATTAACAGAGATTGTTTTTGTAGAATATGTGAGGGACAGAGGGAACTGGAGACGAGTTGGTGAGACTCAGGCTCATAAACAGTTACTAGCAGACCTTGGTAAGGAGCCAGATCAGGAGATGAGCAGACGTTGTGCATCTAAGCCAATGATTGATGATGTTTTTCTCTTACATGTTTGCTTGTTTGAATCAAGCCTATTAATCTTAATGTAATGAATGATCGGGGCCCAAAACCTGTTTTCTGTGTCTAGTTCATGCTCATGGTCCGTTTTTGTTGTTTTCATGTCTTTGTGTTCTGTGATCTCTTTTATTTCTATTTCTTCTGTCACTCAGATGTACAGTATTCCTAGTGTTTCCTTTGTGTTGTTCATTAATAAATGCTTGTTGCCCCTGTTGCTTTATCCTCCATAGGTCTGGACTTCCCCATGATTCTGACAGCTCTCTATAAACTGTGGAAACTCTCAAGGGGTTAAATATTTTTTGTAAGGCACTGAAGATCTAGCTATGTAATTGTCTTTGTTCTCTTGTATTTTGCGTTAATAATCTAATTGAATTTATCATAATTCTAATTCCATGTTAAAATACTGCAGTGTGGCTACTGTAGTTGATACTGATGGAAATTAATCTTAAATTAAAATAGCCACTGATTTTTCCACAACTAAATATTTGTACCGTTTTTTTTAAGCATGTAATTACCTTCTCTTTGATCTTCTTGCTGGTGTAGATCTTCCTTATGTCATTATTAACCAGTGGGCACAGTTTGTCTGGGCTTGTCATGATGATTACTTCGGGCATATCTGGATCATATAATAAATGATTTTACTTTGAGCAACATAAGTATTTGTTACAAACTGATTAGTCTTTATTACAGTGCACACATGGAGATTTAAAGGTAGTATTACTATTACTTAAAAGTACTATTACTTTTAAAGGTACTATTACTATTACTATTACTATAATTTCTCCCATTTTATGCAAAACAGGCAGAAAGCATTTCTGTGGCTAATTACAGCTTATGCTGAGTTATATACAGGGGAAATTAACAGATAAAAAAATGACAGATTGAATTTTACATGTGCCTACTGAATAAAACATTTAAGTCAGTTGTACTTCAATTAATCAATTACATTGGATATGTAATCACCGGAGATGATCACTGGAAATAGATTGGGTCATAAACATATTTTTCTCCCATGGAAGTTCTAAGAGGCCATGTATTATAATTATAGAGCTTTCCAAGTCTCTGCTTTTATACACACAAAGAAACACACAGGCATTTGAAAGTTGACACTGATCCCTTTCCCATAGATGTTATAACTCCTTGTATCAATGAAATAAACCTATGGATGAACAAACTAAATACAGATAAAACAGATATGCTCTTAGTTGGCCCTCTTAAATGTACTTCATCTCTCAATATCGATAAAATTAATATTGCTGGCTGTCATGTAAAACCCTCAACCACTATCAAAAACCTGGGCATAGTGTTTGATTCTTCTCTGTCTTTCTCCTCTCACATCTCATCTCTCACGAAATCTGCCTTCTTTCATCTACGAAATATTAGACTAGATTAGATTCAACTTTATTGTCATTGTGCAAGGTACATGTACAGAGCCAATGAAATGCATTGCCCGATTACGCCCATGTTTAAATATCAATGATGCCGAGACCCTTGTCCATGCTTTCATTACCTCCCGTCTAGATTACTGTAATGCACTTTTTTATGGTTTACCATCTACCAACTTCTTTAAAGAAACTCCAATATATCCAGAATTCAGCAGCAAGAGTGCTAAAACACAAATAGCTCCTGTCTACAATAAATCACAGATCTTGTTCACACAAATACCCCTGCCAGTGCACTTAGGTCCTCTCACTCTAATTTATTAGAGGTTCCTCGTTATAGGCTGAAATCATTTTGGTGGTAGAGCCTTCTGTATTGCGGCTCCCAGTCTCTGGAATGCTCTCCCCCAGAGCATTCAAGACCTGGAGTCTTTACAGGATTTCAAAACTAATCAGAAAACTTATCTTTTCACTTCTTGTTATTCAAATTCTCAAGTCCATTGACATGGTTTTGTGTTCTTTATTTTTCTCTTCTGTATTGTATGTACCATCTGTATTTTCTACTAGAATGTTTGTTGCTCTAATGTACATGTTTGTTGATTGGGATGTTTTGTTAGCTTTTCTATGGTGTATGTGTATGTTTTGTATACGTATAGTGATGTTTACTATATCTCCTTAATTCTGATTGATTGTATATCACATCATGTAAAGTGTCCTTGAGATTGTTGAAAGGCGCTATATAAAATAAACATTTTTATTATTAATATTCTAACCAACAGATAACCAGAAGTGTTATATTTTCTCTATAAATGGTAAGTATAAATTCTAATGAGTGAATATCACAATATTTGTTTCCCAGTTGCAAAATCATGATAGATGCACAGTGTGACAGCGGCACGTGCACCGCCGCATATTCATGGTGGAAAAACCGCTCTTCGCCCTCTGCATCGGCAGCCAAGAGGAGAGAGAGTGTAAGTACCTTGGCCAGCGGTGCTGAGCGCGATCTCTCAGACTTCAGGACCATGGCTAGCGCCGCTGCGAGTGAGAGTGAGGCGGGGTGGCAGAAGCACGAGCCAATCAGAAGCGCCGCTTAAGCATTCACCCTCCAGGAGGAGAGCACAGCAGAAAGCTATTCTCAGCAGCTAGGGAGCGGTAAAGGGGTGTGCCTGACGGAACTAATGGTTGATCCTGATGATCCTGAACCTCAGATTGCCGGCTGAGCCTACAATCCTGGAGAGGACCGCTTCACCTTTTCACTGCTGTCTCCCTCCTCTGGCCTAGGCTTGGAATCTGGATTTCTGCCCAAGCACCCCTACAACCCCTTAAAGGAAGGAACTAGTTCTTTTCTCTTTTTATCACTGACTTTCTGTTGCACTAAAATTGACTATAATTCTAAGAAAAAATAAATTCACGATGCTGCTTTCTCTAATCCCGTTTCTGTGCCTGTTCTTCCATGTCCCATCTCTCTAAGTGCACTACAATACACATGCACACGTTGATATTTATTAAACTTCTGTTTAACATGCAAGAAAATTGATGATTTGTTGAAGAGCAATTACTGTAGATAAAGATTGTTATGTTTATGTGAAGATCAGATAACAGTAAAACAAGAAACCATATACTGTATAATCACGTTTTATGGTTGCACAGATCTACTGCAGCTTTACGCAGTGCTAGTTATGTAGTACCCGTTGGGGGCTATAAGTTATACCTTTATTCATCCCACAATTGTTAAATTTCTCTTTCACAGCAGCAAAGAGAAAGAAATGCAAATATATAAAAAAAACCTATTTTGTGTACATAGAAAAGTCTTAGATCTTTGAGTTCAGCTCATGAAAAATGGGGCAAAACCAAAAGTGTTGCGTTTATAATTTTGTTTAGTGTAGTTTAAAGTGAAAGTAAGTGAAAGCTTTACTTTCCTGGACTTTATCATCCACCACTTACTGAAAATATAGTTATCAATCTCTTCACATTAATCACATGGTTTCCAGGAATACTGTGTGTGCTGCTTTCTCAGCTACTCTTTTACTGCATAATGGTTTAGTGCTGCTCTTGTATTAATGTAAAGACCTTAGTACCTACAGCCTACTGTTTACACACTACACTGTATACAATATTTTACTCTATTAAAATATATCATATAGTCTGGCTTGAGTAGTTCAGAAACTGGGATTTTACAGGACAGTCTACACAGAAAAAAAAACAAATCATCCATTAAGCAGCAGTTCTGAGGGCAGGAAGAACTTAATGACAGAGACCACAGAAAAAAGGCCAGACTGGTTCGAGCCAACAGGAAAACTTACAGTATGTAACAACTGATAATGGAGAAATACAGAAGCAGTACAGTCGCACACACAACACACTGCATTACAAGCTAAAAATGTGTATCATGCTCTAGGCAGATAAATATTTAATTATTACCCTGTTGTAACCTTTTCTTTCTGTACCACACGCACACACACACACACACACACACACACACACACACACACACACACACACACACACACACACACACACACACACACACACACAGACCCTGATAACTCTTCTTGAAAGAGCGTGATTTACTGGAAACTGAAACTGAAAGTATTTTGTTGATCAGATATAGAACTAAAAAAACATTAGTTGCAAAGACACCAAACAGATCAGGTCGTGTGATTTTACTTCTTTTTCAAGTAATGAGCTGCAGCTACTGATGTTTGACACTCAAAAGGAAGAGGGCAAAGGCAAAGTTGTGGCATTTTTTAATGCATTTGTTAATTGTAGAACCTTATTAATCTACAGGGGTGTGGGGAGGGATGTGGTATCCAAGTGGTTAAGCTGCTGGACTACCAATCAGAAGGTTGTGAGTTTAATGCCCATTTCCACCAGGCTGCCTCTTCTGGGCCCCTGAGCAAGGCCCTTAACCCTCAATTGCTCGGTTATATAAAATGAGATAACAATGTAAGTCGTTCTGGTTAAGGGTGTCTGCTAAATGCTGTAAATGTAAATGAATCAATGGCTAATCAGCTAAACTGTCTATTTGTGCAGGACCAACATAAAGTAGATCTATTATTGAATTTATTATATGGTTACTAATTACATGTTATGTAAACCATAAAGATACAAAATATTTTACTTGTTCTAGCAATTGTTCTATTATATTTTAAATAGTTTATAAATCAGTTGAAGTAATATGTCACTGATGTATTAATATATGATATTTTACTCTGGTTTGTCAATGAAGTTAGACGATATTTTCTTCATTGCTTCAGCAGCGATCCATCCTCAAACCGAGCATCTGAACTTCTAAGCCTGAACCTCCTCAGTTTCTCTTCAATTATGTCTTTTTGTCTGATAAAACAAAAATCATAAATGTTTGCTTATCTATAAAAAAGTCCTTACAGTTCACAAAACAGGAAAATGTTTTGTTTGTTACATGAAACATTTGTTTTCTTGTTTATTGTTTTTTAAATACGATTGAAAGATTTTGTCAAGGATTTTGTTATGGCTCAAACTCCATAACCCAGTCATCTCCTGGCCCGAACTACAAATCCTGAATTGGGGCAGCGCGTGTACCCAACACCGCCGGCCTATGGAGGAGCCGCTCCAACTTAACACCATGAACGCCATGTCTTCCGTACCATCTCGCACTGCCTCCGTCATACCGCATCTCACCTACCTTTCATGCCTCGCTGCTGAACCTTGCCGACGAACCGAAGAGTGACCCTGAAAGCACCACCACTCCATCTGAACCACCGCCACTACTAATCGACGGTGAAGCGGCATATCAAGTCCACGAGCTGCTTGACTCCAGGTGCCGGGGAGGTTGTCTGGAGTATCTGGTGGACTGGGAGGGATACGGCCCGGAAGAACGCTCGTGGGAAAAAGCAGGGGATATTCTGGATTTGTCGCTCACAGCCAACTTTCATCAGCGACATCCTGACAAGCCAGCTCCCCGTTCTCGTGGACGACCCGGGCGTCGCAAGCGTCCTCGCGTCGGGAGCCGCTCGCGGGGGGGAGGGGGGGCCTGTCACGGCCGGCGCGTCGCACGAACCTCCCGAACACCGGCAAAGAGAAGTGTCTCCGGAATATTAAAGCACTTCCGGACTACAGTTCCCATACCCCCACACCGGAACTAATTACGCCGCCAGCTGTCGCCAATTTCCCATGCCATAAAATGTGAATTTGAACTTGACCTCATTGCGAAGTCTTGATTAGTTCCGGCAATCATTCTGAGTGTTTCCCGTGTGTTCCTGATTTGGTTTTTGATTCTGTTTCTGTATTCTGGTTTCCCTGATTGTTTGCTGCCTGCCTCGACCTACTGCCTGTCCCACTGTTTCTGATTTCTGTCTACCCTCTGATATTGTGTTTGCCGGTCTCGACCCTGCCTGTCTGATTCTGAGTTTGGATTTAATAAAACTGCTGCACATGGATCCTCAGCCTTATGACTCCTCATTACAGATTTAAAGCAAAATTGTCTCGAATTAACAACCTGCTCAGAACCTGAATACAGAAACACTGAAGCGAGGCTGTGGACTGACAACCAAACTGTGATATTAACGTAAACTAGAGAAAGAAATGGTGAACAAAGAAGCTGAAATAAGATGAATAATCACAGCACAAAACAGGTCAGCATAATATTATAAATAGGGGAAATGGGAATTGCAACAAGAGAAGAGTTCAAATAATATTTACAGGGCTGCCATCTGGTGGTCTGGTAGGGAAATGATCGAGGTAGCCATGATACATGCCAATGTAAAATAAAACAAACAAACTTCTTTCTAGAAGTGTTAAGACACTTACCCCCAATGCATTGTCCTCCATGGCTTATCAAATTCTGAAAGACATCCAAGAGTTAGGCTGTAAAATTCTGAGTAATTTCAACAACTCGACAAGCTGTTAGCTGTTTGATTGGTCAGTAATGATCTTTATCCTCTGCAACCTCTCTATACTTTCTCATTCATACCTTTGGACCTTTTAATATTAATACAGGGGTTTTCAACCTAGGGGTCATGATCCATGTTGGGTGGCTTGATTTACAAACATCATCTCAGGAGATATTCACAATTTCTATTTTGTTTCATTTCTTTATTTTACAAGTAAATATTAAGAAGAACACAACAAGCCACATTAGAGTGTTGACGCTAGTTTAATGTTTTATACTTTGTTTTACTTCCTGTGTTTTATCATGTTTATTTGGCATCAACCACACCTGCATCAACCACACCATTTACACCTGAACTCAACTTACCATGTTGTGAAGGTTCATTTTCTGGTGTAGAGTTTCTGCTTCCCATTTTATCAAACTGGTTAAATTAAAAATCCTTGTGAAAATAATCAAAAAGTCATTAAACTAAAATGATGGATTATTCAAGAAAATATAAACAGAACTGCACTCCATGGTTCTCCACCTTTGTGTGAAGCAATAGATTATCTCTCATTTACAATTCTGTTGAGCTACTGTAGTGATATGGAATATAATTCTACATTACACTATAAGTTCCAATTCATTCTAATGGTTGAAAATCATTATCTTTAGATTTTCAAGTAGTACAGTCATCATACAGACACATACAAACGCTCATATTTACATTAATAACGTTTTTTACATTCAAGAAATTTAATTTTGACATAAAATTCTGTTTCGTAAATCTAATCAGATGTTAATATATCAGAAGTACTCGCCAAATGGTGTGCTGATTCACTACAACCTTGAATAGTAAAGATGTACATGCATGTTTAGCAACACATGAGACCTCCTTCTAATTATCATACTTCATCACAAAAGATTCAGTGTCAGGGCTGTGCTTGATTGTCTGGATTACTTCATCTTAGTGCTGCTTTTAATATTATTGATTGATCAGACTTTGCAGACCCAAAGGTACTGTGATGAAGGACTGCGTACTCCGGTGCCTGTCATGGCGGCAATCCCCAAACCCGGTGGTGGACCCCGGAAGTAAGGGATGCCGTCAAGTTGAAAAAGGAGTCCTTTCGAGCCTGGTTGGCTCGGGGGACTCCGGAGGCAGCTGACAGCTACCGGAGGGCCAAGCAAGCTTCAGTCTGGGTGGTTTTGGAGGCAAAAACCTGGGTTTGGAAGGAGTTCGGTGAGGCCATGGAGAAGGACTATCGGTCGGCCTTGAAGAAATTTTGGCAAATCGTCCGGTGCCTCAGAAGGGGGAAGCAGTGTCCTGCAAACACTGTATACAGTGGAAGTGGGAATCTGCTGACTTCGACTGGGGACATCCTTGGATGGTGGAAGGAGTACTTCGAGGATCTCCTCAACCCCACGACATGTCTTCCACTGAGGAAGTAGAGGCCGAGGGCTCAGTTGTGGACTCGTCGATCCCCCAAGCTGAGGTCACCGAGGTAGTTGAGAAGCTCCTTGGTGGCAAGGCACCAGGGGTGGATGAGATCCGCTCTGAGTACCTCAAGTCTCTGGATGTTGTGGGGCTGTCTTGGTTGACACGCCTCTGCAACATCGCGTGGTGGCTGGGGACAGTGCCTCTGGACTGGCAGACTGGGCTGGTGGTCCCTCTGTTTAAGAAGGGGGACCGGAGGGTGTGTTCCAACTACAGGGGGATCACACTCCTCAGCCTCCCCGGAAAGGTCTATGCCAGAGTACTGGAGAGGAGAATTCGGCCGATAGTCGAACCTCGGATTCAGGAGGAACAATGCGGTTTTCATCTGGTCGTGGAACACTGGACCATCTCTATACCCTCGCCAGGTTGCTGGAGGGTTCATGGGAGTTTGCCCAACCAGTCCACATGTGCTTTGTGGATCTGGAGAAGGCATTCGACTGTGTCCCTGGTGGTGATCTGTGGGGGTGCTCTGGGAGTATGGGGTCCGGGGCCCTCTGCTAAGGGCTGTCCGGTCCCTATATGACTGGAGCAGGAGTTTGGTTCGCATTGCCGGCAGTAAGTCAGACTTGTTCCCGGTGCATGTTGGACTCCGGCAAGGCTGCCCTTTGTGACCGGTCCTGTTCATTATTTATATGGACAGAATTTCTAGGCGCAGTCAGGGGCTGGAGGGAGTCCGGTTTGGAGACCACAGGATTTTGTTTCTGCTTTTTGCAGATGATGTTGTCCTGTTGGCTTCATCTAATCAGGACCTTCAGCATGCACTGGAATGGTTTGCAGCAGAGTGAAAGCGGCAGGGATGAGAATCAGCACCTCCAAGTCTGAGGCCATGGTTCTCAGCCGGAAAATGGTGGCTTGTCCCCTTCAGGTTGGTGGAGAGCTCCTGCCTCAAGTGGAGGAGTTTAAGTATCTTGGGATCTTGTTCATGAGTGAGGGAAGGATAGAGCGGGAGATCGACAGGCAGATCGGTGTATCCTCTGCAGTGATGCGGTCGATATACCGGTCTGTTGTGGTGAAGAAAGAGCTGAGCTGCAAGGCGAAGCTCTCTTTTTACCAGTCGATCTACGTTCCTACCCTCACCTATGGTCATGAGCTTTGACAAGATCCTGGATACAGATGGCTGAAATGAGTTTCTTCCATAGGGTGGCTGGGTGCTCCCTTAGAGATAGGGTGAGGAGCTCAGTCACTCAGGAGGAGCTCAGAGTAGAGCCGCTGCTCCTCCACATCGAGAAGAGTCAGCTAAGGTGGCTCGGGCATCTGTTCCAGATGCCTCCTGGACGCCTCCCTGGGGAGATGTTTCGGGCATGTCCAACTGGGAGGAGGCCCCGGGGAAAACCTAGGACACGCTGGAGGGACTGTGTCTTTCGGCTGGCCTGGAAACACCTCGGTATTCACCCGGAAGAGATGGAGGAAGTGTCGGGGGAGAAGGAAGTCTGGGCGTCCCTGCTTAGACTGCTGCCACCGTGACCCTGTCTCGGATAAGCGGTAGAAGATGGATGGATGGATGGATGGATGGATGGATTAAAATATTCTTGTAGATAGACTTTTTTGTTTCGAGTCATGACTGACTAACTGCTGTCAGATTGTAAATATAACTTCTCCCTACATGCAAATGTATGCTAATAGAGTTATTCATAAAAATGCTATTAGATTCCACTGCTGTGCTGCTGAGACACAGCTGTATGTTTCAGCAGGTTATAGACATCAGTTCTGTAATATGGAGGAATATGTAAAAGACATTAGTCACTTCTTTTGAGTAATCTTGAGCATCTAAACAGCTAAAAGTATCAAAAGTATTTTTAGGACTTTTATTTTCTAATCTGCTCATGTTTTCTTGTGTGGACTTTATAACACCTTTCTGACTGGATGAATCAGTAGGTGCATAAACACGTTCTGATTAGTCCAGAATATCCAGCAGTCAGTGTATAAAAAATACATTCTAAGATCTTATGAAAACATCTCCACCCTGGTAATGAGTGTTTCTAGAGCTTTGTGTCAGATCACATATAAAAGTCACTGATATGCTCATTGTTCTGTGAAGGAACAAAACATCTTGAGATTCCTGTTCATGTTAAAGCAACACCTCATCCACTGAAATGACAGTGAGTGACCCGTGACTGGGGCAGATACATTTTATAAAAGCCTAGAAAATATATTTTTTTTATATTCATGCAAATCTGTGCATTAGCAAATTAAAAACAAAATAATCAAGTGATTGATGTCCATTATCAATCATCTTGATTGATAAGTCCATTAGATAATTACTGACATATTATTTGCACATCCTCCTTGTTTTTATAATCTTCCACATCATATTTTAACTCCTCTGTCAATTTATGGGTTGACTCAGTCCCAAGAATGGAAGATGACGTCTTTGCAAAAATGAAGCGTGTTAGAGATCATGCAAGCCTGCTTGGTAAAATAAATGATTAATTTGAATGTTTTCCTTGTTTCTTCCTGCTCATGCTTTGTCCTGTATCTATTATTGCAGGAATGGTATAACACTTTTAACTGTTTTGAGACCCTCCAAAAACAATTTGGGTCCTATTTTCACTTACTGTACACTTATAGCTCTAAAGAGTCTTTCTTTCGTTTATTTAATAAATAAATTACTTTATTGATATTAATCCACAGTTATTTCTTTCTTAATCTCGCTTAATAATTTCTATTGTTTTGTATGAATGTTTTAGTGTTTTAATGTTAAATATAGGATATAGAATCTTAAATATATAATCAAACATAATTATAACTGAAAACGGTATTTTATTTTATTTAAATAAAAGTACAATGTACAAAGCAAATATCAATAAACACAAACCAGGTATGATTATAGTAGAGACAATGAGCTTAAATGAAAGATTATATGTGAAAAGATTCTTTATGTCTCTTTATGTCTTTATTCTATTATTGCCCTTCATCCTTTGATGCTGTGATCTTTGACATATTGTATAGTTTTTTGCTGATTCATTTTTTTTTCACTATGTTGACTCTTCTCATGAGTGTAAAAGTGAAAAAAAGTCTTCACTCCAGTTATTCAGAAGAGGTTTGGTTTTCCAGCTGATCATTGGCAAGATTCACAATCTGATCAAGTGCCTTGAGGATCAGAAGATCCATGTCATCAATTGTGTCAGTCTCCTCGTGGTAATTCTTCACAGGGAAGATGTGGCTCATTGGAATCCCCAGTGCATTACTGCACTCCTGCATCTGAAAAAAAAACCCAAAAAAAAACAATAGTAACAAACCATTTATTTAAAAGAAATTAATAAATAAGAAAAAGGTCTGTAAGAAAAACATTTTTTTCCACAAGTGAGAACAAATACAGAAGAACAGAACTTTATTTAAATCCTTAAACAGACACCTTGTGAAATAATCTAGCAAGCTTTTTATAGTTGACAGCAGTCACCTCATAATATTTCACAGGAAATATTATTACTTATAAATATTATTATTACTTTTTATATTAATATTTAAAATAAAAAGTTCACTGGACTTGGAATCTTGGAAGCCTTTATGATTTCCAGGAAGAATTTTCAGGAAGTTTATATTAATCAATTATTTTCTGGAGAGCAACATGCTGTGAGATGGACATTTTATATATATATATATATATAAGATAAATAATAGTGGTGCAGTCTAATTGTGTGTTTATATACAGTTATAACATATGTTTTCAATCACACTTTTTACAATCCAGCAAAAATAGAAAGAAGAAGAAATAATCAGAAGTCTTAGTTTACTACAATTTTAAAATATTTACAGTTTTTGTGAAACTAAAACTGACTGAATTAGTAAGAGCATCACAATGTTATTGATTGAGTTTATAAAGCTGGACTTTAGATACTCCTGCTCCAGAGACAAAAAATCCTGACAAACCGAACATTTGGGTAATTAAGCTTGAAGTCCCACATTTTCTGTTCAGTGTCATTGTACTACGTGGTTCTGAAGAGACACCGGCAGCAGACATAAGCACCACGGGCATCACCACAAGGAAGTCCAGCACTGCTGCCGCTCTTTTTCTTTCACTAAGTTGCACTAAATTTTTGACCTTTAATAAAAGAGCACTTTCCCAGATTCTAATAATAATAATACATTTTATTTAAAGGCGCCTTTCTGAACACTCAAGGTCACCGTACAAAAAACAACAAAGACAATCAAAATCGAATAGCTACATTGCGATACAAATTAGACCAGCAGTACAAATTATGGTGTAGAATAAGCTAAACTGAACAGATGAGTTTTAAGCTGAGATTTGAATAATGAAAGAGAAACAATATTACGGAGTTCAGATGGAAGTGAGTTCCAGAGCTGAGGTGCAGAGTAACTGAAAGCTCTATTCCCCATAGTTACAAGACGGACAGAGGGAACAATGAAATGAGTGGAAGAAGAAGATCTCGTAAGAAGAGTACGAGTTTGTTTTGGAGTATGAAGAAGATCAAGAAGATATGAAGGTGCAAGATTGTGGATAGCTTTAAATGTTAGAAGAAGAATTTTATACTTAATACGAAAAATAATGGGAAGCCAATGAAGCTGTTCCAGAACAGGTGTAATATGATGGATAGAGGAAGTACGAGTGATAATGCGGGCAGAAGAATTTTGAACAAGTTGCAGCTTATGAAGGGTTTTGTGAGGAAGCCCAATAAGAAGGGAATTACAGTAGTCAAGCCGGGAGGTTACTAAACTGTGAACAAGAGTGGTGGTTGATTGGATCGTGAGAAAGGAGCGAAGCCTATTGATATTTCGAAGGTGAAAGTATGCAGCCCGAGTAACATTATTTACATGAGAGGTGAAAGAAAGGGTACTATCAAAGATGACACCAAGACTTAACCTGAGATGAGGGAGCTATGAGAGATTCATCAATGGAAATAAGAAAATTTGAGAATTTGTTAAGCACAGATTTTGTGCCTATAATGAGAAATTCTGTTTTATTACTATTTAGTTTAAGAAAATTCTGTGCCTTATGCCTGCTATACCCTGCTATACTGTTTGATACAATATGTATGCACAAACCACCTCTAACACTATATTGTCCAGTGTTTCAAATTCATTGTCTGAGGCTTTGCATGTGCCCAGACTCATTTTTACTTCATGCCATTACTCCATATGCACTTTGTACTTAAAATCTTTCCATTTGCACTTTGTACTTTATTTCCACACGACCTCGTTGTTTAAAACACCACAAACTTCAAACCGACCACCCAATAAAGTACAACTGTACATTTTAGAGTGGCCTTTTATTGTGACCAGGCTAAAGCACACCTGTGCAATAATCATGCTGTCTAATCAGCATCTGATATGACACCTGTGAGGTGGATAGATTATCTTGGCAAAGGAGAAGTGCTCACTAACACAGATTTAGACAGATTTGTGAACAATATATGTGAGAAATAGACCTTTTGCGTACATAGAAAAGTCTTAGATCTTTAAATTCAGCTCATGAAAAATGGTGGCAAAAACAAGTGTTGCGTTTATATTTTTGTTCAGTGTAGATTAAATTGAAAGTGAAAGCTTTACTTCCCTGGACTTTAGCATCCACCTCTTAAAATATAGTTATCAATCTCTTCACATTAATTAATCCGTGTTTTCCAGGAATTCTGTGTGTGCTGCTTTCTCAGCTACTTTTTTACTGCATAATGGTTTAGTGCTGGTCTTGTATTAATATAAAGACCTTAGTACCTACAGCCTACTGTTTATACACTACACTGTATACAGTATTTTACTCTATTAAAATATACCATATACAGTGATGCCTCAAGATACGAGTGCTTTGACATACGAATTTTCTGAGATACGAGCTGTGATTCGACCAAATTTTTGTCTTGATATACGAGCAGATTTTTGAGATACGAGCATCCGAACCGCCGCCGCCGCCGAAACAAAGATCCCCAATAACCACGTGTGCTCTGTTTCCCCACCTCAGCTTCCCTTGTCTCACTCGGTTAAAGCCGCCTTTCCACTGCACATGACAAACAATGGCCGATAAACAGGAAGTCATTCATTTCCTGTGGAGAGTCGCAAAGGCGCTGCGTGAGGTGCCGATCATCTGCGGATCCGTAATTTACGGATCCGTAATTTACGGTTCCGTAATTTACGGATCCGTATTGAGCATTGGATCCGTTAAAAATTTGAACTTGTGCGACTACACCGCATCTGATATGCCGACCGGACAGGTTTTTATTAAAACAACCGGCAAATGTTAGTGAGGAAAGAGTGACAAAAAAGGCAAAAACAAGTGAAGAGAAAAGCGATGAAGAAAATTAAGCAAAATTAATGTAAAGAAAACAAAAATTGTAGCAATTAAGTTTGGTTAGGTTAAGAGAATTTCAGTTCTGTCAGGACCACTTTGTCAAATGAGAATTTATTAGATGATATGCATACAGTTAGTGTTGGCGGTATGATTCTGTTCTGGGCAAGAATCCACGCGCCCGTCCGTGCGCATGCGTGGTCAGAGCGCGAAGAGCAGCGACTAGAAAATAGAATAAACCTCCCGTATAACAGAACCACTAATCATGCATAGTATTAGATTTGCTCGCTTACGCATTTTTGGAAAGTAATAAATGAATGAATGGATAAATAAATAATTAAATAATTAGAGAGAGAGGGGGAGAGAGAGAGAAAAATATGTGGAGATTTATGACGTAAACTGGTACAACGAACACAGGTTCCGGCATGGTGGAGTCGGGGTTGGAGGAGAGAGTTTAGATCACAGCAGCAGCAAAGCGCTAGAGTATATTTTAAATAGTTTATAAATCAGTTGAAGTAATACGTCACTGATGTATTAAGATCTGATATTTTACTCTGGTTTGTCAATGGAGTTAGAGGATGTTTTCTTCATTGCATCAGCAGCGACGTGCACAATCTGATCAAGTGTAATGAAGTGTTGTAAGGCTGAGGATCCATTTGCAGCTTTTATTGAACAAACTTGTAAACAAAAGGCAAAGGTCAATAATGGCAAACACAACAGGGCAGGTGCGGCAAAGTACGTAGTCGGTAATAACAGGCAGAAGGTCAGGGCAGGCGGCAAACAATCAATAAGCAGGAAGACAGAAACAGAATCACAAAACCAGAACTAGAGACAAAACAGGAAAACGCTCAGAATGATCGCAGTAGCAGATCGAGACTTCGCACCGGGGTCAAGGTCATGTTCAGCTTATATAGGCGTGGGAAATGGGGAACAGGTGGTGGTGTAATCAGTCCCGGTGCAAGGATTATCGGAAATGCAGTCCGGAAACAATTAACACTCAGGAGACGGTTCTCTGTGTTGGCGCTCGGGAGGCGAGGTAGGCGCTTCAACCGTGACATCAAGTGCCTTGAGAATCAGAAGATCCATGTCATCATCTGTGTCTATCTCCTCATGGTAGTCCTTCACAGGAAAGATGTGATTCATGGGAATCCCAAGTCGATAACTACACTCCTGCATCTAAAACAAATACAAATGTACATTAATGTACAGAAAACTGCAAGGTTACTTCCTGTCTGTTTGTGTTCCTGTTTCACTTTCTGAAATTCTCAGTCCGACTTCGCCTTCATTCACCTTATCTCACTCCATTCAATATCTCTCCATTCCAATAAACTGCTAAAACACTCTAAACCTGGGTCAACATGGTGGATCATGGCAGTCCTATCCTGAACATGTGGCCATGGGGTAAAACATCATCAACTCTCTTAATGCCAGCTCTTCTCTTCTCCCTTTTGGTGCTAAATTCTTTTTCTTGGCCAAACCGGATTGCTTTCTCCATCCTTGATGGAACAATCGACTCTCACACCGAGAACCAGAGTTTAAATCCTAAACTCGACAAGCAAACACCATCTCACTCCCTTCCTGCACTGTCCATTCCGCATTGCCTTAAATTAAACCCATTTAATTCTCTACAATTGGGTCTGTGTTCTGTTCCCTTCATTCCTGTAGTCATACAGTGATACAGTTCCAGCTACTCCTAGCTATTCTATTGTTAATTCTAACAGTAGAATTACTCATATAATTCACTTGGTTGCCATCAGTATTTTAGGGTAAAAATTTATGCAAAAGAATTCTGCTTAAATAATCAGTTTGACATTCTGTAAATGAAATGTTAGGATGTCAGTTACAGTCTTTCTGTCATGGACTGCTTGGGCAGTTTCCTGACAGACCACCAGGGGGCGATCTGGCAGGGCTTTTTCTATATCACAGTACATTTTGTGTTTCACGTGTGTGTTTGCCCCGCCCGATCCTCATTTCCTCCCCTATATATAACTATTGTGTTGTGCTTGTCTTTTGCTGAGTCTTTGTCTTCTGTTCCCTGTGTGGTGGAAATTTTTACTGAGGAGCTTTTGTGTGACCTCCTGTGTGCGTGACTGGTAGTTGTTTGTGACTAGAAATTGTTATTACCTGAGTTTGTTTTTGTAGAATATGAGAGGGAACGGGGAACTGGAGATGAGTTGGCGAGACTCAGGCTCATAAACAGCTTCTAGCAGACCTTGGTAAGGATAAGATTAGCCAGATCAGGAGATGAGCAGACATTGTGCATCTAAGCAAATGATTGATGATATTGCCATGATGAGTCATGCCTATTAATCTTAATGTACTGAATGATCGGGGCCCAAAACCTGTTTTTTGTGTCCAGTTCATGCTCATGGTTCCGTTTTTCTTGTTTCCATGTCTTTGTGTTCTGTGATTTCTTTTATTTCTATTTCTTCTGTCACTCAGTTGTATTCCTAGTGTTTCCTTTGTGTTGTTCATTAATAAATGCTTGTTGCCCCTGTTGCTTTATCCTGCATGGGTCTGGACTCCCTCATGATTCTGACAGCTCCCTATAAACTATAAACTGTGGAAACTCTCAAGGGTTTCTTATTTACAAGTTAAATATTTTTACAAGGCACTGAACATCTAGCTATGTAATTGTCTTAGATCTTCCTTATGTCATTATTAACCAGTGGGCACAATTTGTCTGGTCTTGTCAACATAAGTATTTGTTGCGAATTGATTAGTCTTTATTGCATTGTACACCTGGAGATTTAAAGCTAGTATAACTTTATAATTTCTACCATTTTATGCAAAACATGCAGATAGCATTTCTGTGGCTAATTTCAGCTTATGCTGAGAAGTTATATACAGGGGAAATGAACAGATAAAAAACGACATATTGAATTTTTCATGTTATCTACCGAATAAAACATTTAATTCAGTTGTACCTCAGTTAATCAAACACATTGGATATGTAATCACCGGAGATGATCACTGGAAATAGATTGGGTCATAAACATATTTCTCTTATATTATTATTTCTCTTATTATATTTCTCTATATTAGGAAGTCCTAAGAGACCATGTATTATTATATTTTCTTTTGTGTTTTGTGTTAACGACTTAATTTTCTCATGATTTCTGCATAAGAACGTGTTCTAGAGGCAGTACAACTGGTGATTGACACAAGTGTCTGACACCTAAGAAGGAGGCTGTGATGTCTGCATCTTTATGATCAAAGACATTATAACAACCCTTCTGTGGTTAATGATGTAGCATGTTCTAATATTCCTTATTGTGCCGGTTTAATTATGACTCCTTATTATCTCAATTAACATATCAAGTTGTAAGTTATGGACTAAAAACTGCAACATACTTCTTTTGTGAAAGTCGCTCTAACTGAAGCTACAAGAGCGCCACAGGTGATTCGTTTTTGAAATGCATTATTAACTGAGTTTATGAAACTGGACTTTCCTGCTCAGACTTCACCAACAAGCAGAATCCTGACAAACCGAGCGTCTGAACTGCTGAGCCTGAACCTCCTCAGTTTCTCTTCAATTATGTCTTTTTGTATATATGTGTAAATATATGTGTAAATATGAAATCTATAAAAAAGTCCTTACGGTTCACAAAAACAGGAAAATGTTTTGTTTGTATGTTTTGTTTTTTAAATACGATTGAAAGATTTAAGGGGGGACACGGTGGCTTAGTGGTTAGCACGTTCGCCTCACACCTCCAGGGTTGGGGGTTCGATTCCCGCCTCCCGGTTGTGTGTGTGGAGTTTGCATGTTCTCCCCGTGCCTCAGGGGTTTCCTCAGGGTACTCCGGTTTCCTCCCCCGGTCCAAAGACATGCATGGTAGGTTGATTGGCATCATAAGTGGTAGAAAATGAGTGAGTGAGTGAGTGAGTGAAAGATTTAAAGCAAAATTGGTTCAAATTAACAACCTGCTCAGAACCTGAATACAGAAACACCAAAACGAGGCTGTGGACTAACAACCAAACTGTGATGTTAATGTACAAAGAACAGAGAACAAAGGAGCTTAAATAAGATGAATAATCACACAGCACAAAAAATGGTCAGTGTAATATTATAAATTCCTGTTCTCTGAAATGGGAACAACAACAAAAGAAGAGTTCAAATAATATTTACAGGGCTGCCCTCTGGTGGTCTGGTAAGGAATTGACTGAGGTAGCCATGACACATGCCAATGTAAAATAAAACAAACAAACTTTTTTCTAGAAGTGTTAAGACACTTAACCCCAATGCATTGTCCTCCATGGCTTATCAAATTCTGAAAGACATCCAAAAGAGTTAGGCTGTAAAATTCTGAGTAATTTCAACAACTCGACAAGCTGTTAGCTGTTTGATTGGTCAGTAATGATCTTTATCCTCTGCAGCCTCTCTATACTTTCTCATTTATACCTTTGGACCTTTTAATATTAATAAAGGGGTTGTCAAACTAGGGGTCATGACCCATGTTGGGTGGCTTAATTTACAAACGTCATCTCAGTAGATATTCACAATTTCTATTTTGTTTCATTTCTTTATTTTACAAGTAAATATTATGAACAACACAACAAGCCACATTTACATGAAGAGTGTTGAGGCTAGTTTAATGGTTTATACTTTTCACTTCCTATGTTTTATCATGTTTATTTGGCCACAAACAGTCAAACTGTGCTTTAATTACAAACATGGCCATACTATTGCTATAGTGAAATACAGGTATATATAAACTTTTAAAGGATGTTTTACACCTGCACTCAACTTACCTTGTTGTGAAGGTTCATTTTCTGGTGTTGAGTTTCTGCTTCCCATTTCATCAAACTGGTTAAATGAACCCTGTTTAAAAATCCTGGTAAAAATAATCAAAAAGTCATTAAACTAAAATGATGGATTATTCAAGAAAATATAAACAGAACTGCACTCCATGGTTCTCCACCTTTGTGTGAAGCAATAGATTATCTCTCATTTACAATTCTGTTGTGCTACTGTAGTGATATGGAATATAATTCTACATTACACAATAAGTTCCAATTCATTCTAATGGTTGAAAATCATTATCTTTAGATTTTCCAGTAGTACAGTCATCATACAGACACATACACACGCTCATATTTACATTAATAAAGTTTTTTACATTCAAGAAAGTTAATTTTGACATAAAATTCTGTTTCGTAAATCTAATCAGATGTTAGTATATCAGAAGTACTCGGCAAATGGTGTGTAGTTACACAGGTCTACTGTTCAGTTCAGCTTTCAGTATTTACAGTTTTATACTTGGCCACAACTTACCAATCAAAACAGCGAAACAGCGTTTCGACTATGTTGCCAATTCATCTGGTATTACTTGATAATAATGAAGAAAATGTATGCAAATACAGGACAATTCAAATACACTTGTCAAACAGACAGATGGATTTGTCTCAGGTTCAGACGTGTATTTTTTAAGAATATATATATCAAATAAGCACATTTTTATATTATTTTACTAATCATTTTTAAACTATAGAGTTGTATTTTGCTCTTTGGGTCAACTAACACCCTGCTTTCTGTTTGTATATAATGTATGGCAGTGGAATACTGACATGTGTAGAAATCTGTGTGTATGTGTGTTTGTGTTTCAGGTTCACGTCCAGTCCCCATGGCTCCCCAACGTCAAGTGTGCAGCAAAGCAGTTCCAGTGAAGAGATCTCGGTCCTGAGGAAGCCTTTAGCAGGTATTAAAGATTTTACACACATCCACACACTTTTAGATTACATATACTCTGATCAATCATAAGACCTTTGAAGATATGCTGTGGTATCTGGCACCAAGGCATTAGCAGCAGATCCTGTAGATCCAAGTCTTGTAAGATGTAAGGTGGAGCCTCCATACAGTAGATTAGACTTGTTTGTTCAGCAGATGTTTGTTCAGATTGAGGTCTGGAGAATTTGGAGGCCAAGTCAGCACCTTGATCAGCATCCTGATTCTTAAACCATTCTTGCAGTGTAGCAGGACACATTATTAGGGAATACTGTTGCAATAAAGGCATGTTCTAGGTATGCAATGTTTAGGTAGGTGTCCCACAGTGCATCCACAGTGCATCCTGGCACCATCTCCTCCCTAAGTAACTGGCCGTCCACATGATGAAAAAGTGGACCTAATCACTTTCTTCTGTTTCTCCATGGTCCAGGTCAGATGCTCTCATGCTTATTGTATGCACTTTCAGCAGTGGACAGGAGTCAGCATGAGCACTCCGAATGGTCTGCGCATAGAACTGACTGTTCAATTGTTGCCTTATATACACACCATGACAGGTGCCATTGTACCAGGATAATCAATGTTATTCACTTAACCTGTCAGTGGTTTTAATATTATGGCTGATCAGAGTATACGTACATACGCACTTTGGGCTTTATTCCAAATTGCTGGCTATTGCTGAAATTATTCAACAGTTAGTTGGGTTATGCACATGTTTTTTTTGATCACATCATTCAGGGTCATGCCATTTTTTTTGGTGCTGTTAAATGTAATGAAATGAACAATAAATTTAAAAATTAAACATGAGAAAAAACGTGTTAACTAGCATAATTATAATAATTGCTGCACTTGCTTAGTTTCAAAATAAAGAATTTCAGATGAAACACCTCATACACAAGCAAACTACTCAGAATGCAAAATGGTGTACTATATCTTTGTGGGTTTTTTTTTAAATCTTACATTTTACTTGTTCGCTATTTGTTCATTAGGTGCTGGCAGCTCAGGGAGTCTGAGCGGCGGCCGCTCTTCAGTCAGTGGTACGGTGGAAAATGCCAATGCTCATCTCGCAAGCTCCCCTGTGCCCGTCCCAATCACTCCAACACATTCCCCAGGGATCAACACACATGGCGTAAATGTGCCTGGGCTACACGCACAAGCCGAGGGGGTAAAGGTGCGACAAGCAGGCTACAAATCCTTTAGAAAAAAATCTACACAGAAATAATGTTTCTAGAATTAAACATTAATGTTTGTGTGTTGTAGTTGCTGGCCACAGTATTGTCTCAGTCTGCCAAAGCGAAAGAACATCTTCTGGAGCAGGACCCCAGTGCAGGTAACCCATAGTCAGGCCCAAACCATTACGCATAATTGTTTTTATTCATCAAATATGCAAGTTTGTAAAAAATCTTCTTGGGTTGTAGTAATAACATTTTGGTGTGTACTGCAGCTTCTTCACAACTTACCCAGAGTGTACCTGGCGGTCCATGTCCAGAAAAGAAAAAAAACATTTGTTGATCCTTTACTACAGAGGAAAGATAGTGCTGCAACAGAAAGCAAGGCAAGTGACGGTCTATGTCTAAAATGATGAGCACAATGAATCAAATGCATTCACTCACTCACTCATTTTCTACCGCTTATCCGAACTACCTCGGGTCACGGGGAGCCTGTGCCTATCTCAGGCGTCATCGGGCATCAAGGCAGGATACACCCTGGACGGAGTGCCAACCCATCGCAGGGCACACACACACACACACTCTCATTCACTCACACACTACGACAATTTTCCAGAGATGCCAATCAACCTACCATGCATGTCTTTGGACCGGGGAGGAAACCGGAGTACTCCACACACACAAGGCGGAGAGGGAATCAAACCCACAACCCTGGAGGTGTGAGGCCAACGTGCTAACCACTAAGCCACCGTGCCCCCCTTTCATGATTACATTTCAGGACTAAATCAAAATTAGATTTGCTGTTCTAGTTACATAATCAAAATATTCTAAAGTAGCTGCAACTGTACTGGAGGGCACAGTTAAAAAATAAATATATTTCAGCTGTTCAGTGTCATTTTGTCATCCCATGCCTGAACAATTCTCCTGGATATTTAAAGATACCACAATAAATCTTGGTTTGATAAGTTAAAGGGTGAGACGTCATTTCAAGAAATAAAAGATTTTCCTTGATTTTACAATACAAGGGCCTGTCAGGACACTGACACCATGGTTCTGTTCGCTCTGCGGCAAATACTCAACTTCACTAATGATTATGTAGAAGACTTAACTAACTAATCTCAGCTTGTAGACTGGTGCAAATAGAGTAAAAAAAAAAGTTTCATACTTGTTTAACATTAGTACTGCTTAGGTGCATGAAAATGATGCTGAGTGACTGCAATGTAAGTAAAGATGATTCAAATAAAAAGTGAATGTGAAATAGTTAGACCAAAAATATAGATAATTAGAAATAATTGTATGCAAAAAAACAGGTGCATTTTTACAAATGTCATTTTACTGTTTAAAGTCGATTAATTGTGGAACTAACTTATGTAATTTGTGATTAACACTGGGGTCAAATTCCTACTTTAAAGTTCAGTAAATCTTTTGCATGTCACCGATGAATAAAAACTTGATTATTTTAATACACTAAGCACAGTTGGTCTATGTATTTTTATATATAAAATGTTCTAAATGACTTCTCTCATTATGCCTTTTTGTTCTTTACAGTTTCCTGCATGTGTGTATTCTGTATCTGTGATCTGGACCTATCTCTGTCCTGCTTTCACTTCTTACCTGATGTGGGAAACTGAAAAAATCTATATTTGTCTCATTACAAACATTAATATTAAGAAACTAAGAATTTATGGAACGTAATTCAATTCCAGAAAAAGAAGCACAACTGTTTGTCAATTGAATAAATTGAGTAAATTTTAAGAGTGAGAGGGATATTTTGTTTTACAGAAACGCTTTGTGTAGGTTGAGGTTTAACTGTGAATGGGATGAACATGTTTCCTAATATTCTTTAACTAAAAAATGCACAATTTCCATCTTCTTATCTATCTATCCATCTAACCATCGATCATCTTCACATCCATTCAGCATCCACAAGCAAGTCATCTGTTCTCTGTAAACGGTAAGAAAGGGGATGATAACCGAGTAAAACGAAAATATATTGAGCGAATTGCATTGAGTCGATTCGCGGACGTCGACACACTAGATGTGTCGATCCCTTCAAAGCTTTATTTTACCTCAGAAAGTCCAGATACCAAAAAAAACAGATTAAGGTCCACCTAAAGTCTACTGACAGTTCCAAAGGGTTTAATAATAAAGTCTACAAATACAAATATTGCAAAAATAAAGTCTATATAAATTTGGCAAATTAACGGAGTTTAGCAAAATAACCTTCCACTTTTAAAAATGTAAATAAATAAATAAATTAATTAATAATAATAATAATAATAATAATAATAATAATAATAATAATAACAATAACAATAATAATAACAATTATTATTGTTATTGTTATTATTATTATAGTTGTCATCATTATTATTATTATTATTATTATTATTATTATTATTTTTATTATTATTTTTATTATTATTATTTCTGGGTCAATTTTTTGTAGATTATAATTATTTATGGAGAACAGCAGATTGGTAAGTAAATGTTGGCATGTATGGTGTAATCAACAAGGAAAAATAGATTGACAGTTTGAATGGGTCACACTACTTAACGTAATCTCCCAGCTTTACCTTTGACTGTTACAATGCAATGAAACTAGAAACTGAACCTTCTGAAGTAATAATGTTACTTCATATCCCCAAAATTACAGTCAAGATTTTGTTTTTTTCATTACTGGTATTAATATTTATGTAACAGTGGAAGGAACCAGATGAAAACATTTTTAAGACACTTTCAGATCAGCAATCCAGAGGTCAGTCATCTAACAGTCTTGGTACATGGACATGTTGGAGGTGGAGCTTCGGGTTTTGTGAATTCAGTAGATACTGTAGTGCCTTCAAACACTGAATTTCAATGAGAGCATCAGCAACACCAAAAAAATTTGCACAAAAACGGTCAATTTACAATTTGATTCTTTTTTCAGACACTCACATAGTTTTGAAGAAATTCAGGCCCAACCCTTTTTACAATATTGCTTCAATTTAATGATGTTTGAAGATATTTGTTTATGCTCTGCTCTTTTAAGATACTACCACAGCATCTCAATGGGGTTGAGGTTTGGACTTATTTCTTCTTTAGACGTTCAGATGTTGTTTTGTGGTGTGTTTGGGATCATTGTTCTGTTGCATGATATAATTTTGACCCAGTCTGATTGTGCTGTCATGAACATAAGCATATGTGTTTACACCACTGAGAATTATAAAGCAACACAAAATGTTTAAATAAAATGTATAAAACAAAGTGATTCATTTTGTGAATGTTATTATAAAGCACAGAGTTTAATTTTATTAACATTTCCATGTTGTCTGTCTGCAGATGCAGTGTTGCAGTCACATACTAGGCAACCCCATGTATCAGATCTTTCCCTTGAAGCACTACTACGAAGAGCTGGATGCCAACGACGACGTGAATGTCCTTATTGTTCATGCAGTGAAACATAGCATTAACAGAGCTGATGATTATGCTAATGTCTTTAGACAATAAATGTGGATAAAGTCCATGTATTGTATATGTAGCTGACGTCTGTCTTTGTAAGAGTGGGGGAACATAAACATTTATAATACTAAATCAGATTTTATTGACCCTGTGCATATCAGATTTAGTAGCTTATTAGAATTTGACTATATCCTGTGTGTCATACAATACCAATATTCTGTAATGATATATTTTCTGTAGCTCCAGAGTCCTGGAGGAACGTTGTTTCATTTCACTACTGCTTCAGTGATATGTGGCTAAAATAACTCCTTGACTTGCCTTGACTTGTGTGTGTGTGTGGTGTGTAGGGGGAACTGCATGTGTGTGTGTGTGTGTGTGTGTGGTATTGAGAGAGAAAGGAGAAGGTGGGAAAAGTGAAAGCAAAAGCAAAAGAAAGAATCCTGCTGAGCTTACGCTTGGTATGTGCCATTTTCTTTCCACGCTATCAAAGAGAAAATTCACTACAGATCATAAATTCATGAAATACTTTTGAACATGTTTTTATTTCAATTTAAGAAAAAGGCATATTTTAGGTTTTTGGAAGAAAATCGACATCAAAGGAGGAAAAAATGGGACGGGGAAATTCAAAACCAGATCCTCCAAAAGGTTAGAACACTTTGTTGGAACGAATCGACCGAGATATAAATAAATAAATAAACAGAAGAAACAAGAAAATGATTTCTGTTTTTTCTCTCAGTTCTGTATTATCAAAAGTGTCCTTATTTTGTGTACAGACTTCGAGCGACCTTGGAGAAACCTAGACTGGAAGTGAGTAATCAACTTAGGAATGTTTTGTTTGATTGAAATCAGGTTTGATATTCCATATATCTAAAGAAATATTACAAATCTGCATAGTTTGCAAGAATATGGACCAAAACTTAAATAAAGAGTTTGATTATATACATTATATACATCATCGTTGTTGTTGTGAAACTACATTAGTTTGGTCAGATGTCACGTCATTAGTTCAGTAGCAGTGATCTGTATGTAATTTAAATGTCAAGGAGAATTCAGCTAATGAAGAAACATTGCAGGTCACTGCAAACACTTTTCTTTATATATATATATATATATATATATATATATATATATATATATATATATATATATACGTATATATATATATATATATACGTATATATATATATATATATATATATATATATATATATATATATATATATATATATATATATATATATATATATATATATATTAGTAATACAGCATGATGTTCAAACATTCAACTGATTATTATAGGTCTTGAGAAAGTTATATTTCCCAGGTTTATTTCCCAGTTTATATTTCTATTTCGAAACTCTCAGTGTGTTTATCCCAAACAGCCCAACCAATCTGAAATCTGAGTTCAGTGAACTTCTTAAATTTATGGAAAACCGCCAAGACATCAGGCAGTTCAGAATACTGCTTCATGGACCAGTCGGAGCTGGGAAGTCCTGCTTTGTAAGCTCAGTGATGAGTGCATACAAGGAAAGAATTGCATTCGGGGCAGCAGAGGGGACATCTTCTGGAAAGAGCTGCACAAAAACAGTAAGAGTTGTTTTTTATTCTCATTACATTCAAGGAACAATGAACAGAATAAGAAAATTAACCAGTCGTTCAAATCTTAAATACTGGAGTCATGTTTTAAATATTATAGTTCTAAGTGCATTGTAAAGGGAGTCTGAAAGGAGTCTGAAAAGGAGTCTGAAAGGAGTCTGAAAGGAAGTTATTTATTTATTTATTTATTCATTCATTCATTCATTCATTCATTTATTATAATATTTATGAATTAATTTATTTATTAATTATATTTCATAACAAATGCTCTACTGTACATAATTCACCCTTTCACTCTGATCACATTCTTAACCACACTGTCATGCTGTGGGTGTCATGGACCGCTGAACAGTTCCCTGTATAAACACCAGAGGGCGTTCGGGCAGGGCTTTGTTTATTGTCTGTGTTCCTATGTGCATCTCTTTAAGATTTGTGTCTGCACATGTATTTGTCTCGCTCTGTCCCACCTCTTTAATCTGTTGATCTTGGCTTTCAGAGTCTCAGGTGTGGCTTCTGCTTGTTTGTATTGAAAACCTGCACTAACACTGGTTCTATTTAGATAAGATTCTACGTCCTGGTCTGGATTGCTTTTGTCAGTCTTTTATTGCACTTTTCTTTTCTTTTCTTTTCTTTTCTTTTCTTTCCACAGAACAAAACTTACAAAATCACTGACAAAGATTCTGTCACCTTGCCGTTTGTCCTCATTGATGTTATGGGTTTGGAAAACCAAGATGAAGATGGAATTCATCCTGATGACATCATTAATGTGCTGCATGGCCGTGTCAAAGAAGGCTATAAAGTAAGAAAGAAAATGAACATGTCTTAATTCAAGATCGTCTGTTTTTTACTCATAATATATTCAGTAAATTATCTACAACTACAGATGCCAAATGATCAGATGATGCAGTCATTTAAAGTATTTTATATCCTTTTACTGTTCTTTTCTTTGTCCTCAGTTTAATCCTGCTTCTCCGCTGACTGATGCTGATCCAAACTACATACATGAACCCAGTCTGAATGACAAAGTTCACTGTTTGGTGAGTGTAGTGAATGCAAAGAGCATCTCCTTAATGGATAAGGAGATGATTCAGAAGATGCAAACTGTCAGAAAATCTGCCCTCAGATTGGGTGAGTTACTAAATGATGTGTTATAATATATGTAAGAATCTTACATTCATTATATTATTATATTCCTTGTTTTTTCTGGATTGATTGTATTCAATAGTTAGTGTATATTTTTTGTAGAAGATATTTGTTTGTTTGTTTGTTTCTATTCTCATAAAATGTAAAAGCTTTCAAGTTTATATAAAAAGGACTGTAGTTGCTTTCAGAAAACTTTTCAGAAAACTAGGGGCCAACTGAAAATAAAGAAGAACATTATTAAAACCTTCATAAATGCATTCATTAAGAATATATTTAATTTCCCACTCAGTATTACTCTCCTGCTGTTTTTGATGCCGCCAAATTTATGAGGTATTTTGGGATTTCAGCTAATTTGTCTGTCTGAAGTTTTCTGGCATGAATGCGTTGTTGAATGTTAGCGCTTTTCACAGATGCATTTAAATAAATAAAAATAAAACATTGCTTAGGTCTGAATCTCTACTTCACACTGAGTGCTGTGAGCTGAGCTGAGCAGCAAACATCATTAGGTCGCTCGATTCAGCTTCTGTTCCATATTTTTATTGCTTTTTTCCTTTTACACATTGTGTTTTGGTTCATATCTTTTCTCTGCTCTGTCTTATCGCTGATCATCATGGTTCAGGATTAATTTCACCTCTTTCCAGTTTAGTTCCTGATTTATTTTATTAAAACTTTCGTATATTGTATTTCCTTGTGAAATTTACACTTTAGCGCCCCCTGTCGAGGCCAACGTGGCAGACTCCCAAGCCCTGTTCCAGGCCGAGGCTAAACCCTGCATGAGATGTGTTCAGTGAAAACATATTTTTCCACAAACTTTTCCTTTACACAAAACGATGCAAGCCGAGTTGCGCAGCAGCCCACAGCACAATGCAAACTTGTTAACACACTTATGTTCCATGCTTTCATGTTTTTACATGTGTTTTTTTTTTTTATTTATGTCTTGTCTTCGCCCACGTCCTGCCACTCATTACTGATCTCCCTTGTGTGTCAGGATTAATCTCACCTCTTCTCTGACTAGTGTCTCTGTATCCTCTGTGCACCCTGACAGCTTTCTTTAACTTATCTGTAAACCCCAGGCATCCCTCATGTGGTTCTGATGACAAAAATTGATGCTGCTGTCTGCCCACTGGTTACACAGGATCTAGCTGAGGTTTACAAAAGCAGGAAAATCAAAGAAAAGGTTTGTACTTCTTACACATATTATCCTACTTTTGTTTAATTTTTTAATTTTTCTTGTAGTCAATACAAATTTGATCCTGTTTTCTGCTGTTATTGTGCAAATAAAAATTTTTGTTAGCATTTTTCTGACTGTTTGTATTTTCTATATGTCTAGATGCAGTTATGTAGCCACCGAGTTGGTCCAGCACTGAAATACATCTTCCCAGTGAGCAACTATTATGAGGAGACTGAAATGGATGACAAAAAAGATGTCCTTATTCTGTCTGCCTTAAAGGCAATTGCAGGATTTGTTAATGATTACTTTGAAGAGGGTAACATCTGAGTATCTGCTAAAAAGTCCATTTGGAAAAAAGAATTGGGATTTAGGTCTTTATTATCATCAAATCTTTATGTAGCTCATATATTAATCATGATTAACTACTTCAACTATAACTACAAACACAAAGTCATAAAATTGTAATTTGTGACTGGGATTACTAGTGTAGACTAATTAAGAGCATATTTAATTGGCTTTTATTAAATTTAAGTCTCGCATCTGCTTATGCTACAGCTCACTGTTATTTTGAATGTTATTCATACATTCAGTGTTTCAGTATTTGAGAAAAATGATATCTTCTATTACATCCTGCTTGATAACCACTTTTTGTGGACATTTAAAAAAAACAATAATAATAATGACTTTATCAGTGATGTCATATTTAACCATGATTAACAATTTTTTATCTACTTTTTTCTCTATAATATTTTGTTTATTTTTTGTAATGGGGTTTAAATCTGTGGTTTTTTTCTTATTCATTATTATAGCATCACCAAAATATGAACAATTGTGCCATTAATGTGTCATTAATGTAAACAAACAAAACAGTAGAAATGTTATAAATAATAATTAGAGTGAAGACCTGCCAACTCCTGTTTGGTACCTGATGTCTCCAGCTCCTTCAGCAGTTCATTTCTACTTGTCTTGAGGTCTATTGAAAAAGGCCCTGGCTCTCAGAGTAGTAAGGTCTTTTACACAGACAAAGGCATCACATCAATTAAGTCAATCTGACTGTTTAAACCTGGTGCATATTAACATCTATTATTATTCCCTGGCGTTAGATTTAAATACAACTAATCTTATTAACAGCTGACAATTTGTATAAACTTAATTAGCTATCTCTGCTAGCTTGCTAGCTATGATTCTGACAGAATCTGAGGCACTGAGGCACTGAGGTAGTGACCGAGCCGGATTTATCTATTAACATGTATTCTATCTTTATATTATTCTTTATAATAACCTTTTGTTCTATGGTTATGTTCTGTTCAGCTGCTTTGAGATGATGTCAATTGTAAAAAGCGCTGTACAAATAAATTTGAATTGAATAGAACATCTGATAGAGTGAAATGGAGCTTATAATTGATTACTTTAAAAGTACTACTGTTGTGAACACATTCTTTTGCAACTGCAAGAAAGCACATTTAACAAAAAGGACTGAACTTAAATAGAACTGAATAAAATAAAAGAATTTTTTCATGTGAAAATTTAATATAGAAATAGTATACTTCTTTATTACATGTATTAAAGGGTGCTGATAGTCCAACCAGTGCCGCCATTCCTCCAGGGCCAACTCGACGGCCAAAAGTTCCCGTTCGTCTAGAGGATATTTTCATTCACCCGGGCTGAGGCGCCTTGAGATGAAAGTACAAGGATGGAGCCGGTTGTCTTTAGCGGATCTCTGAGACAGAATGGCCCCCATGCCGACATCAGATGCATCCATCTCCACAATAAACTGCTGGTCTGGGTCAGGGAGAGCTAGGATGGGAGCTGTCGTGAAAAGGCCCTTGAGTCTGGTGAAAGCTTGCTCAGCTTCAGGATTCCAGCTGAAGGCTTGGAGTGTGGAGGTTAGCCAGTGTAGGGGGCAGCCACAGTGCTGAAGCCCCTGATGAACTTGCAATAGAAATTTGCAAATCCCAGGAAGCGCTGGAGCTGCTTTCTGATATCCGGGGGTGGCCAGTCCCTAACTGCCTTAACCCGGTTGGAGTCCATCTGTATGCTACCGGGCGAGAGAATGAAGCCCAAAAAGGTGGTACTAGTGGTGTGGAATTCACATTTCTTAGCTTTCACATACAGATGATTCTCAAGGAGACATTGGAACATGACTAGAACATGGTTTCTGTGTTCCTCCAGGGAGCGGGAAAAGATCAGAATATCATCCAAGTAAACAATGACAAACTTGATAAAGTCTCATAGGACATCATTAACCAAGGCCTGGAAGACCGCCAGTGCATTGTTCATGCGAAACAGCATGACCAGATATTCATAGTGACCAGAAGGGGTATTCAAAGCCATCTTCCATTCGTCTCCACCCCGGATACGGATAAGGTGGTAGGCATTACGTAAGTTCAATTTGGAGAAAATGGTAGCTCCCTGGAGGAGTTCAAAGGCAGAGGTCAAGAGAGGCAGGGGTACTGGTATTTAATTAATAGCAGTGTTGTAATGTAACGGAGTACAAATACTTCATTACTGTACTTAAGTAGAAATTTCACGTATCTGTACTTTACTTTGCTATTTAAATTTATGTCAACTTTCACTTTTACTCCACTACATTTCCTAGATAAAATGTCTACTTTTACTCTGCTATATTTCCTAGATAAAATGTAGACTTTTACTCCGCTATATTTCCACTAAGCATCGTTACTCGTTGCTACAAAATAAAATGAGAAGAAATGTGTGCGACTGCAATAAGGGAGTTTTGCCGAATCACTGCTCCTAGACTGCATTACGCACGCACTCTCTACGGAGAAGCACAGGGACGCACAGCGTGCACGCGCAGTCAGAGCTGGAGGCGTTTATCTATAACGTTAATCGGCTGAAAGCTGCAAATGCGGCAACCAAAAGCAGTGAAATGTCACTATTCTTATTACCAGAGTTGTAGCACAAACAAAATATAAATGCAAACAAACCATTCAATACTAAATAAAAATAACATTTATTGATTTGGTCTTTGTCTTGTGAATATTTTTTTATTAATGACTGCATTCATTAGACACACTGTAGAGAATGCACACATACTGTACATGAACTGATCTGATTTGAGACTGGCATCATTACATCATGCATAAAATTTTGGTGTCCACTTTTGCCATTTTAAATAATACCATAACTTTTGGCTTACTATGTAGTCATATAATATATAATATTTACATTTACATTTACAGCATTTGGCAGACGCCCTTATCCAGAGCGACGTACATAAGTGCTTAAATCTCTAACATTGAATACATTAATGCTGGATCACTAAGTTACATACTTAAGATACCATGAGTTTAAAACATTTGTTCTTTACTTTACTGTACTTTAAGACTTTTACTTGAGTAATATTCTAAAAGGTAACTTTCACTTCTACCAAAGTCTTTTTCTAGTACAATACTTGTACTTTTACTCAAGTATTGCTTTCTAATACTTTATACAACACTGATTAATAGTGATTAAATAATTTCAGAAACTTTGGTCATTAATGAAATATGATTCATTCTTTGGGCCTAAATGGTTATGTAATAACTGTGAAATAAGATTATAGCTGCTTGTAAATGTTTGCGTTTTGTGTAATGTTATTGATCTTACACTCTAAAAACTGCTGGGTTAAAAACAACCCAATTTGGTTTATTTTGACAACCCAGCGCTGGGTCAAAAAGGGACGTACCCAACGCTGGGTTATTTTAGCACAGCATAGCATAGCACAGCATGCTGGGTTGTGATTTTAACCCAACTATTAGTTAAAAATGACTACACTGCTGGGTTGAATTTAACCCAAAATGGGTCAGAAATTTAACTGATTAAAATAATGAATCTACAGCAATACTTACTTCGGTAATGAATCCCTGCCCACGGGAAACACGGAAGTATATGGAAGCAATTTAGGTGATCTAAATAAAATGTCATCCTTCGTTTTATTAATACACGTTTTCTTATTTTTGTAAAGGGTGTCTAGGCTAAAACAGCAAACCTTAAATCTAATATATAACATGTCTAATATACGGAGCTGATTTCGTCATAACAGCATGTAAATGTATCAAATATCACAGTAAATGCTTCACTGACTGTCAGAAAATTTTACTTTAAGAATACAAATTTAAAATATGAAAACATTTCATAACATTTACATTAACCTCAATATCTGAAGATATAAGAATCATCAGTAAGAATCAATAAATTGCAATGTAATTGTAGTGTTGTATAAGAAAAATAGAAGAATTTAGAATAATGAACATGCATCAAACTGACTGCAGTCAGGAAAATTTACTTCCAATTAAATACGTGTGAAATATGAAAACATTTCATGTAACAGTGAACAAGTAAAGAACACCTAATCCAATGAAGCAGTAAGGTCACAGTAATAATAATAAAATTTTACAGTTTGTCTGCAAAAATGAATGCTGGCAGAACTCTTACTGCTGGTGTCTCCTCCCCAGGAAGTCCATACACCACAGTCTGTAGAAACTGCCACACCAGGGAACACTGCTTGCTGCCATCAACTAATTACATAGAAAATATTAATGTCAGTCAAAAGGAATTTTATCCAAGAATTGCTCCTAAATTATCCAAATTATTCTGGGTGTGTCACAAATAAAATGGTCTTAAGTAAATACTACAAAAACAGTCAATAACTTTTCATATAAAAAAAATCATAAAAATTATACAAAAAGACATTTCCCCCAAATAAGTGTTGTAGTAAAACTATCAGTGATGTGTGAGCTGGTGATAGTACAGTGTATTACATTGAAGTTATTGACTGTTTTTGTAGTATTCACTTTTCGGGTTTTGCACTTTGCAGACGGTCTCTCAGTCGTCTGCACATAGAGACTTATGTATTTTGTCCACAGCGGAGGAAAGCTGATATTGAGGAAAATTGGGTTGTAGCTGCGTCTCTACATTACTACGATAGAAAAGAGGTGTTATTTGTGTAGTAACAGCGTTTAGCTCAGGAGTTATTGACTCAGGAAACTCCAATCTGTGAATATGTGACCAACTTTACTTAAGTCTAACAAAATACGTTACCATCAAGTAAACTCCGCCGTATCAAAACCGTATCTAACACAAAATCATTTATAATAAAGTAGATTTAACACGTACACAAGTAATATATAAAAAGCATTTACCCTATTTCCTTCCAAGCTCCGATGAAGATGCCACACGCGCTCTCCTGTTCACCGTTCTGGGATCTGTCGTGAGTTGGAGCACGGCTGTCACGGCCGCGAGGTAGTCTCACTTTAACTGACTGAAAGCCTAAATTGCGCTTATAACATTAGTTTATACAGTAAAGCAGATTTTTTATGGCTATGAACATCGTTAAATACATATTGAATAACAGACGTTTCAGACAGAATTTCACTCGCTTTTATCTGAAGACGCAAAGAAGATGGCGGCTTCGCGCACTGGTGTCGTCCGATTTTCACGTTGACATGTGCATGCTCTCTTTAACGTCCGTGTTCCCAACCCAGCACCACTGGGTTATAGCTCCAGACAATTTTCAACCCAAACCTGGGTTAAAACAGCCCAAAGTCCTACCAAACGGCCTCAACCCAGCATTTGGGTTGAAAAAACAACCCAGCGTTTTTTAGAGTGTAAATATAAGTAGGATCAAACATAATTATAACTGAAAATTGTATTTTATAAAAGTACAATGTACAGAGCAAATATCAATAAACACAAACCAGGTATGATTAAAGTAGAGGAAATAAGATTATCTGTGAAAAGATTCTTTATGTCTCTCTATTATTTCCCATCATCCTTTGCTGTGATCTTTGACGTATTGTATAGTTTTTTGCTGATTCATTTTTTTTTCACTAAAAGGTCTGTAAGAAAAAGATGATTTTTTTTCCACAAATGAGAACAAATACAGAAGAACAGAACTTTATTTAAATCCTTAAACAGACACCTTGTGAAATAATCTAGCAAGCTTTTTATAGTTGACAGCAGTCACCTCATAATATTTCACAGGAAATATTATTACTTATAAATATTATTATTACTTTATATATTAATATTTAAAATAAAAAGTTCACTGGACTTGGAATCTTGGAAGCCTTTATGATTTACAGGAAGTTTTTTCAGGAAGTTTATATTAATCAATTATTTTCTGGAGAGCAAAATGCTGTGAGATGGACATTTTATAAATATATAAGATAAATAATGGTGCAGTCTAATTGTGTGTTTATATACAATTAGAACATATCTTTTCAATCCCACTTTTTGTAATCAGTTACAGTGCTAGTATACAACTTTAAGAACACAATTACCTTTTCTTTAATCTTCTTACTGGTGTACACCTTTCTTATGTCCTTTTTAACCAGTGGGCAAATTTCATCAACTTTTGTCATGATTATTACTTGAGGCAAATCTGCAAAGTAGGATGAAGATCACTCCACAGTGTTAACACTTTGTGTTAATCTATTAATCTATTATATAATCTATTATTAATAATCTATTATTATATGCATTTTAGACTGTTTTTGCTACAAAAGACATTAAAAATGCAATAGCAATCTTTTATCCTGATTATCCAGTGACCAACTAGACTGAAGGTCTGAGGACTGAGTTCACATGACTGAGACTGACAAGTCAGACATTCTGATAATAGTCTTACCTCATCACAAAAAAACTTTACCAGTGATACATATAATAATGTACTAGCCAAAGAACTCTAGTGTCCTTCCTCAATGACTATCGTCCCATTGCAAATACACCCATTGTAATGAAGTGTTTTCGAGAAGCTCATGAGTCACATCAAGACCGTGCTGCCAAATTCACTGGACCCCATACAGTTTGCATGTCGTTTAAACCACTCTACAGACGATGCCATTGCCACGACCCTCCATCTGGCCTTCACACATCTGTACAAAATGTACACTTACGTACAAATGCTGTTCAGACTTCACTTCAGCATTCAACAGAATCATCTTCAGCACCTTATCGAAAAGCTGTGCCTGCTGGGTCTGAATACCTCCCTTTGCAACTGGTTCTTCTCAGGTTCAGCAACTGCCGATTACCAAGATGGCTGTGGAAAGGCTGGAAAAGGCTAATCGGTTCCGTACAAAATTACCATAAATAACCAACAACAGAAATCACATAGGGGGACACAACACTTGTGTTGGTTTTACTTTACTGTGCTGTACAATGCAAATCTTATATACAATAATATATACAATTATATGCAAAATGCTTTAGAACCACTACGACAGATGGGACTGGACAATGGTGGAGCCAAAGAAAAGAAACAAACAGAAAATCAAAACCTGCTTACCTAAAACTGCTTCATTTTTGTCATGCTCCTCTACAAACAAAAGTGAAACCAAAATCCTAACTACGCTATACTTTACTTTACTTGCTAGCTAAAATACATGGGAAGGCACCAGCCCCTTACTTAAGCAGAGAAGTATACTACGTGGTGTACAATGTATAAGTGTGCTCCTTCTTACCTCTTACATCCCCGTACGTAGAACAATGTTGTACACAAACAACTTTAATAGCAACGCCTCTGCAACACTGAAATACACAGCAAAATCAATCACTTCCTTCACACAAAGCAAACCTGAAGTACTTCCTGTCTTCAGAATGCCTATGTGAAATTAGACATTTTTGATGTCTGTTGTAAGTAAAAACAGACAGGCAGAATAGGAATTCCACCAAGACCTCAATACCTTGGCATGGAGATTTGGGAAAAATTGGCAGTTACCTGTGTGGGAATGGCATGCAGTCTGAAGTCTCGAAGAGATCATCAAACAGAACAAGCAACTCTTAACTGCATTGAGCTCCTCAGACCCTGATGTGGACAACAACATATCCTTTTCCAGGACAGAAGAAATCGTAGAGTGAGCTCCCAAATCCAAAATGGGGATATCAGAGTCGGGAAGAGGACAAGACAAAGGGAAGGACAAAATCTCTTATTTCACTTTCGCCAACTCGACCTGCAAACCCAATGATCAAAGCCAAGCCATGAGTGCTTCCTGAAGACAAAGAAGCTGGAGCAATCAGACGTAGATGCCCTTATATGGACTTGTGGCCATGTATTCCTTTCATCACATGTCTTGATGCTTAGTTAAGTAGTTTGGTAAAAACCCTTAAGCTGATCTCATTCGGGTTCCGTTCTCTCTCAGGTTTTTTTCTGCAGTCCCTCTGCACTTGTCTCTAGGAGTTTGTCTGGGTTTTACATGTTACTTTCTTTATGAGAAAGTCCTTTCTCATCATTTGTTCACTTTACACTTCTTTGTATGTTTTGGTTTGGTAGCTTACTGGTCTGCATGTTGGACTCTCAATTCTGGCATAAAACATTCTCTTCCCTCTGGAAGTGTTCTTACATAAGTGTACTTCTTAAGGCCTAGCGCTATTTCTCCAGGGCTTAATTAATAGTGATTAAATAATTTCAGAAACTTTGGTCATTAATGAAATCTGATTCATTCTTTGGGCCTAAATGGTTATGTAATAACTGTGAAATAAGATGATAGTTGCTTGTAAATATAATGACATGTTTTGTGTAATGTTATTGATCTTAAATATAAGTAGGATCAAACATAATTATAACGGAAAATTGTATTTTATTTTATTTAAATAAAAGCACAATGTACAGAGCAAATATTAATAAACACAAACCAGGTATGATTAAAGTAGAGGAAATAAGATTATCTGTGAAAAGATTCTTTATGTCTCTCTATTATTTCCCATCATCCTTTGCTGTGATCTTTGACATATTGTATAGTTTTTGCTGATTCATTTTTTTTTCACTATGTTGACTCTTCTCATGAGTGTAAAAATGAAAAAAGTCTTCACTCCAGTTTTTCACAAGAGGTTCGGTTTTCCAGCTGATCATTGGCAAGATTCACAATCTGATCAAGTGCCTTGAGGATCAGAAGATCCATGTCATCAATTGTGTCAGTCTCCTCGTGGTAATTCTTCACAGGGAAGATGTGGCTCATTGGAATCCCCAGTGCATTACTGCAATCCTGCATCTGGAAAAAAAAACAACAGTAACAAACCATTTATTTAAAAGAAATTAATAAATAAGAAAAAGGTCTGTAAGAAAAACATTATTTTTTCCACAAATGAGAACAAATACAGAAGAACAGAACTTTATTTAAATTCTTAAACAGACACCTTGTGAAATAATCTAGCAAGCTTTTTATAGTTGACAGCAGTCACCTCATAATATTTCACAGGAAATATTATTACTTATAAATATTATTATTACTTTTTATATTAATATTTTAAATAAAAAGTTCACTGGATTTAGAATCTTGGAAGCCTTTATGATTTCCAGGAAGAATTTTCAGGAAGTTTATATTAATCATGGACATTTTATAAATATATAAGATAAATAATGGTGCAGTCTAATTGTGTGTTTATATACAGTTAGAACATATCTTTTCAATCCCACATTTTGTAATCAGTTACAGTGCTAGTATACAACTTTAAGAACACAATTACCTTTTCTTTAATCTTCTTACTGGTGTACACCTTTCTTATGTCCTTTTTAACCAGTGGGCAAAGTTCATCAACTTTTGTCATGACGATTACTTGAGGCAAATCTGCAAAGTAGGATGAAGATCACTCCAGTGTGTAATTCTTATATCACAACAATTTGTCATGATTTCATTTTTTTTTAGTTTTATTAATTAGTTACATTTAGTATAGAACTTATATTACCCCACTAAGCTGTTGTAGATATAAACAGTTTCTTTTACAAGCCTCTCCCTTTTTTAATAGGGCAAAAATTGCAGCAAATCTTTAGAAACCAGTTACAGCTAACACAGGAATCTACTTTATTAATTGTTAAATAAGTCCCTGTGTGCGTTACAATAGAAATTATTATAAGAATAAAATCTAAATCTGTGATATTACTGTCAGGGCTGCTGAACTATTAACACTTTCTGAACAAATCAAACATGATACAATTCTACACTGGAATAACAGAACTTACTATAGTCTGAAGCCGCCTCACGAATCCGTATCATCTTATCAATAAACTTGTGGTCCATGAATGACACTTTGTTTGCATCTAGAACATTGACCAGGCAGAAGGTGTGATCAGAAACCCTGGGATTGTTTTTGGAGTCTTTTCCAGATGCAGGATGAAGAGGATTAAACTGAAAATTGGTGAAAGAATAAATCTTCAGTTCAATTTGGGTTAATTGCTACAGAAAAACATTTATACTAATACGATATACAAACATAACCTAATACGATATACTAACAATATACATTGTAAAAAGTCTGAAAGTTATTGTTTTGTCTCATGTTGTGAAATGTCCTCACGTTGTATCCTTCCTCAATTAGCCCCTTTAAGGCTGAGATAATGTCATCTACACATATGCCTTTGCTACCTTCACGTTCAAGTCCCATGATATCATTGAAGACAAAAGGCAAACGGGAGCCATCCTTCCCTTTGATATGATGAGTTTGATACTGAAAGACAAAGACACAAATTGTATACCATTTATTGCATTTTTTTTTTTTTTTTACTTAAGATGAAATAATCCTGAAAATCCAAACATCCTGAAAGTTAAACTTAATATTGAACTGTACAATGCTGTGCCTCTTTAGGTGCTGAGGCTGACACCTTGTGGTGCCTTTACACCTAGTTTGGAGAATGAATTAGATTTCTTTCATTTGCTATTTTTTATCCAAGTTTAAGAGTCAATTAAACTGAAAAAGCTTTCTTGTTTAAAATAACTGTTTAAAAGGTGCTGTATCCTCACCTGACTACAGAACTCTACTGAGGTTGAGAACACACAAAGGTTCCACTCAGATAGAATGAAACCCTATTCACACTAATGTCATATTTGTTAAAGCGCCATATAACCTTTTTGCATATTTGAGTCTGCACATATAGCTGATTCTGGGCTCATTTGGTTGGGTTTTGCTTTTAAATGATTCTTTTTAAACTGTGCAGTTCCAAATATCAAGGTTTCTGCACTAAAGCAAAAAAGAACAGTGCTTTTTCAATGCATGGGATGTTGTTGAATGATCGTTTTCAAAAGGTCCAGGGATTGTCTCTCTTCACACTAATATAAAAAATATAAAATATTTTTGTCTATACTGTAAATGTGAGATGACTTTAATTTAAACAAAACTGTGTTTATTTGATTGAAATGTACAATCAAATCATTGAGCATGTTGTACTTACTTTTTTTGTGAAACTGGTTCCACATGATCCAGCAAGTGCCCCAGAGGTGATTCGCTCTTGGAAAGCATCATTGATTGAATTTATAAAGCTGGACTTTCCTGCTCCAACTTCACCAACGATCAGAATCCTGACAAACTTAACATCAGTAGTGTTGAGCTTAAAGTTCCTCAGTTTCTCTTCTAAAGCGTCTTTTTTCCTATTACACACAAAAAGTCACAAAAGAACAAACAACAATTTACTGGCAGTTAGTGATTTGGAAAAAAAAAAATTAAATTGACTATATGTTGATATTTAAGTATAAATTTATAAATGTTTTGAAGACATTTGATAAGTTTTGAGGCTGAAATATGAGCATAATTGCTCATGGTGTACTTAAACAAAAGCTACATTGCTTTAATAAAACCTACCCCCAAGGCATTTTCCTCCATGGCGTATCATATTCTGAAAAGAAACAAAAAGAAAAGTTACATTTTTGCAATTGTCTGTGAAATATAGCAAACCTGTACATGGGCAAGTCCAGGAAAATGGAGATTGTTAGATGTATACCAAGGAGTTCTCATTTACAGCAGAGAGAACTGTTATAAATGGATCATTTTTAACTATTCAATAGAAATGATCAACAAACGAGTGTGTGGTGTTAAACCTGTTCATTCACTTGTGAGTTACACATTCCTACTGTAAGGAAAGCTAGACTGATGTAGACGGGAGTTCAGTTATTAAAAGAACATTGATTATTGAAACAGTTTACATAAAATATATTATGTTTCTCAACAAAACATGATTATTTGCTTACAAGTTAATTGCTTACTAAATTAAAGAAGTTTATTAAATGATGCAGAGTGAATGTGATCAATTCACATATTAATGTAAACTGAGTACGGTGTGAAATCTCAGATGGATGTTGGTGCTGATGGGAATTATAACTATTGTATAAAACAATCATGTTACAATAGTGCAGCAGTAATTCCACAAGTTTATTTCAGTTTGTCAGGCAGTGCTGCTGGACCCGTATTGCAGTATTGCACAATGAAATGGGCCAGAATCACATCTAACTGAGACCTACTCCTGTAGACACTGAAAAATCCTGAGAAACTGTGAATACATTGTACATCTAGTTATATCTGAGTTCTGATCACAAATTCTGTCTTACCTTCTTGTTACGTCTGTAAAACTCAGCTGTGTAATTTGATAAATGTTCTATTGCATGCACATGATTAGAAAAGCTGCTTTAAACTGAACTTTCTGCTTTAAACTGAATTCTTATAACGTGAAAGTAGGAAGATTTTCCCCATTCTGAACATTGTTTCCACTTAGTCACTGTGAATCACACTGGCTCCAATTGTGACAAGAAACTTCTGTATGAATGTCTGAAAATAATTTTAAAATTTGTCTTACCAAGTTTGGGAGGTGGAGGTGGAGGTGAAGGTTGACGTGGAGGTGGAGCTGATTGTGTTTGTCCCATTTTATACAATTATTTCTTTTGAAATTTCTCTTGAAATTCTGGATTATTAAAAATGAACTAAACAGAAGAGCAGTGTATGTTTTTATTTCCTTGTTCTACACAGGTATACATCTCTACTTAAATTATAAATCTGAGAGCTCCCGTTGTTATAGAATTCATTATTGGACTGAAAATGTCTAAAGCCAATGTACAAAGACAATGAAATGCAGTTAGAATCTAACCATAAGTTTATAAGTGTTACATTTCTAATGGTATAAATGGTAAGTTGTATAAATTCTAATGAGTGAATATCACTATATTTGTTTCCCAGTTGCAAAATCATAATAGATGCAAACACATACAGTACACACATGTCCATATTTAATTAACTTCTGTTTAACATCCAAGAAAATTCTTAAAGCCTAATTGACATAATTTAAGATTAAAATGTTTATGTAAAGATCAGATAACAGTAAAAATAAACCCACATATACTTACGGTTTGTGGATCTACTGCAGCTCTCCCCCATGCCAGTTATATAGCATCAGTTGGGGGCTCCTCCTCCTCCTCTTCCTCCTGGGATATCTATTTTCTCTTTGTGCATTCTTTCAAATGGAGGCATTTCATGGAAATGGAAAGTGAAAATAAATCCACATGCTGTTCAAAGAAAATCAGTAGATGTTTGGTGAAATGATTAAGTTATTATTAATTAAGTTACTATTATTAACACTATTATGATGTTTCAGTATCTACAGAATACTTTACCTTCTCTGTATATTGTGGAGTTTATATAGCCACACACACACACACACACACACACACACACACACACACACACCTGACAGCTGACTGAAGTGATTAAATCCTTAGAACGCACTGTCACTGTCACTGGGGCAGCTGAATTCCTGACGAGAGCGTGAACCAATCAGGAACGCCGCTGTGGCGCTCACCCTCTGGCTATGAGACACAGCGGAGAGCCAGGCTCAGCAGTTACAGGAGGTAAGACAGATTAGAATTGGGTTACTAACGTGTTGTCTTTGCCTCCCTCTTTTTCTTACACACCCCCAACAGCTGTGTGGACTGTACTTACTTACACCAAATACACACTCTTCCAATATACATCCATGTCTACAGCACAAGCATATAAAACTGTTTACATGATGTTTTACACACGTTTTTTGCTCTTTGCACATGCTGTCTTTCACATTACAGTCATGTGCTGATTTTATATATATATATACGTATATATATACACGTATATATATATATATATATATATATATATATATATATATATATATATATATATATAGTGCTGCTTAAAAGTTTGTGAACCCTTTAGAAATGTCTATTCTGCATAAATATGCCCCAAATTATGATCAGATTTTAACACAAGTCCTAAAAGTAAACAAAGTAAATGCAATCAAACAAATGAGCCCAAAATATTATACTTCTTCATTTATTAGTTGAGAAAAATGATCGAGCATTACATACACTATATTACCGAACGTTTTGGGACATCCTTCCAAATGATTGAATTCAGGTGTTCCAATCACTTTCATAGCCACCAGTGTATAAAATCAAGCACCTATGCATGCAAACTGCTTTTTCAAACATTTGTGAAAGAATGGGATATAAACAAATTCAAGGGTGGTACTGTGATAGGTTGCCACCTCTCAATAAGTCAATTTGTGTCAACTGTTAGTGGTATTGTAAAAAAGTTTAAGCAATTGGGAAACAACAGCAACTCAGCCACAAAGTGGTAATCCAGGTAAAATCACAGAGCAGGGTCAGCTGCATCCAAGCTGCATCCAAGCCTTACATCACCATGTGCAATGAAAAGCAACACATACAGTGGTTTCAAGCACTCTGCTACTGGACTGGACTCATGCTTCTCTGTCTGGCAATTGGGTTGGTGGTGGTTGCCAGGAAAATTCTACTTGCCAGACTGCATTGTGCCAAATCTAAAGTTTGTTGGAGGGCAGCATATGGTATGGGGTTGATTTCCAGGGGTTGGTCTTGGCACGTTAGCTCCAGTGAAAGGAACTCCGTGCTTCAGCATACCAATTTTTGGACAATTTCATGCTCCCAACTTGAGTAATTTTTGGGATGGCCCAAATTGTCTTTGTTGTCTTGGTGTATGACCAGTTTTCTCTTGAGATTCAAATCATGGACAGGTGTCCTGTCATTTTAATTGAATTCACTGGTATAATTCTGAATTCATTGAACAATGAATGATGGCAAGTTGTCCTGGACCAGTTGCAGCAATACAGAGCCAAAGCATGATACAACCACCACTACGTTTCACAGAAGGTACAGTATGAGTTTCTTATGCTTGAATTCAGTACTTTCCTTTCTTCAGAAATATCGCTTCTCATTTAAACTAAAAGGTTTTATTTTGGTCTTATTCATCCATAAAAAGATTTAACCGAGTTGTGGATTATCGTTTAGACTCGAATACTACATGATATCCAGTTTGGTGAATATTGTATTATGCACTTTTTCACCTGTGTGGATTATTACGTCCTGTGTGGATTATTACCCAGGTTTGTATTATTGTTTGTGAACTCTTTTATTTCATGCTAACCTGTTTTGTGACATTTTGTTTGGCACTTTCACCTGTGTGTATCATACTATCCAAAACTCTGTCTTCTTGGATTGTATTGATTGCTCATCCTGCTTGCATGTTTGCAAAGACTGTTAGTAAACCCCCTTAACCTGACTCGTGCCTGGCGTCCTGCATATGGGTCCCTTCATCTTGTCTGTCACTTTAAATGTGTATGAATACTGGATAGATAAATACAGCCACAGTTTAGTACTTTTGGGTCATTACCATGTATGACACACACACACACACACACACACACAAACACAAATACACACACACACACACACACACACACGCACACACACACAAACACAAACACACACTTAATTTATATAATATAGAAGTTTATAATTATGTACATGTTTAAGTGAAGCTGTGTTTTGTGGCGCAAAAAGATGACAAAAATACGGTGGCCGGAAAGTGCAAAACACATTAACAAATCCCAAAACAAATTAACAAATCCCAAAACAAATGAACAAATCCAAAAACACATAAAAAAATCCAAAAACACATTAAAAAATCCAAAAACACATTAAAAAATCCAAAAACACATTAACAAGTCAGACAACCCAGAAGCGGTTGGTATATTTTGTGAATGGAAACTTACCATCATCGGACGAGACACCTTTCATTCACCTGTATATCTTTAATGACAGGTGTCTTGTCCAATGATCGGTAAGTTTCCATTCACAAACTATTTCTACCGCTTCCGTGTTGTCTGAATCGGTGCACGAAACACATTAACAAATCTGAAAACACATTAACAAATCAGAAAACACAACGACATTTCAGACAACCCGGAAGCGGTTGTTACAGTTTGTGATTGGACAAGACACCTGTCACTCAAGGTATACATGAAGTTCAACAGTCTGCCGCAGGGAAAAGTTGGACTGGATGGATGGAATGGATTACTGTGGATTAATTCTGTTATTTTCTTATATTTAAACGGAGAACTTTACACATTACACATAAGATTCCATACCTGTATATCTTGAGTGACAGGTGTCTTGTCCAATGATCGGTAAGTTTCAATTCACGAACAATACACTAACGTTTCCGGGTTGTCTGACTTGTCGTTTTCAGATTTGTTAATGTGTTTTTGGATTTGTTAATTTGTTTTGCACTTCCCGGCCACCGTACAATAATGACAACAATGTACAAAACACAAGGCAAACCAAGGACAGATGCAGACCTTAATGCTTATTTATCTGAATTTCACAGAACTCATATGTGGTGAATAACTGTGTCAGTTTCCTTAAAACCTCTATTGCAGCACATAAATGCAGTAAAATACAGACCTCAATAAACAACTTAAAAAGGGTTTTGTTCTTTAGGTAAAAACTTTATTTTTTATTGTAAGATTAACATTTACATAGAATTCCTCACTTACATTTTAGGGTTGATTAAATCAGTAACTGTAACTAAAGTAAAATAATCTAATGTGCTCCATAAATACAGAAAACAGCATAACACTTATTTTAGCAATACATACTTGGTTCTCTTCTCCAATCAGCAGTAATCGTGTCTCCTACTGTGTTTTTTAAATGCTGTGTAAATCACATTGGGTTACATTTATACACAGAGGCATTGTGATCTGAGTCCCTACTCAGTTTCTTCACCACATTTAAATGGTTTTTCCTTTAACCAGTCAGCAGCGATGTGCACAATCTGATCAAGTGCCTTGAGAATCAGAAGATCCATGTCATCATCTGTGTCTATCTCCTCATGGTAGTTCTTCACAGGGAAAATGTGATTCATAGGAATCCCCACAGTATTACTACACACTTCCATCTGTAAAAATTCAAACACAGGTAAGATTGATAATGTAAGAGTGAACAGAGTAAGATAGATGATCAGTTTCTCACTAATTATGCCAGACATGGACATAGTCATAGTTGAGGTATGTGCACTTAGGGAGGAACTAATACTGAGGAATCAGACCTGAGATTAAACTATGGACTTGCATGAATGGTAGAGTTTGATGAAGTGTCAGATGTCAGATGTGTGCAGTTCTGAGCAGGAAATTGAATCCAGGTTTCTTACAGCTTTCAGCTTCCCAGACCACATATGAAGGGGTGAAGACTAGACTATTCACATGTACAAAGATGCTAAGGACACGTGCCCCTAAGAACTGTAATTGTCTGTAATTACAGTCAGTGTTGGTTCTTCTCAGGCAGATTAATATTCAGTTGTTTTTAGCTTTTTTAGGTGGTGAAGAATTCACAAAACTGATGAAAGTGTTAAAGTATTTATTTTTATTTATTAAAAAAAAAATACAAGATGTATATAATAACAGTTTGCACTACCCGTATAACCAAATGATTACCTTCTCCTTGATCTTCTTGCTGGTGTAGATCTTTCTTAAGTCCTGTTGAACCAGTGGACATGCTAAATCTGGTTTTGTGATGATGATTAGCTGAGGGATATCTGGATGATATGATAAATCATTTACAAACAATCCTTACAGTATGAACAACATTCAATACAAACTAATTAGTCAGTATTGTAAAAGTTAATTAAAGATTTATCATCAATTAAAGATTGAAAGAGTTTATCATCTGTAATAATCATTCTTACTCCGTTCGGTAGCAGCCTGACGGATTTTTTTCAGCTTTTCAAAGACCCCATGCTTCATCATTGATATTTTGTCTGCAGCAACAATGTTGACCAGGCATGTGGTGTGATCCTCAACACTTGGGTTGCTTCTGTAGTGAACGTCTGTCACAGGTGTATCAAGCTGAATGTGAACAGCGAAGAATATAATATATATATACATTATATACAGTGCCCTCCACAATTATTGGCACCCCTGTTTAAGATATGTTAAAAGTGGTCAAATAAATAATTTTTTTTTTGCAGAAGCATAATTTCTATCAGAAAAATTGTGAAAATAGCCACTCGCCTTAACTTGCCTGTATCTACAGTCAGAGGAATCATTAAGAAGTTTAAAACAACTGGAACAGTGACAAACAGGAAGAGGCTGGAAGAGGTCCCAAGTTTATCTTGCCACAACGCACAGTGAGGAGGATGGTAAGAGAAGTTAAAAATTTCCCAAGCTCACTGTCACAGAATTGAATCAAACAGTGGCATCTTGGGGTCACAAAGTCTCCATAACAACCATCAGATGCTCTCTACATGCCAACAAGCTGTTTGGGAGGCATGCAAGGAAAAAGCCTTTTCTTACTAACACTCACAAGCGTAAACATCTGCAGTTTGCTAAGTGGTACTGGGACTTCAACTGGGATCATGTGCTTTGGTCAGATGAGACAAAGATTGAGCTTTTTGGCAACAAACACTCTAAGTGGGTCTGGTGTAAAACAAAAGATGAGTATGCCGAAAAGCACCTCATGCCCATCGTGAAGTATGGTGGAGGATCTGTGATGCTGTGGGCCTGTTTCTCTTCCAAAGGCCCTGGGAACCTTGTTAGGGTACATGGCATTATGAACGCTTTGAACTACCAGGACATTTTAAATAAAAACCTGATGGCCTCTGCCAGAAAGCTGAAGATGGGTCTTCATTGGGTCTTTCAGCAGGATAATGATCCAAAACATGTGGCAAAATCTACACAAAAATGGTTCAGCAGTCACAAACTCAAGGTCCTCCCATGGCCATCTCAGTCCCCAGACCTAAACCCAATCAAAAACCTGTGGCCTGAGCTAAAGAGGAGAGTGCATCAGAGAGGACCCAGGACACTGGATGATCTAGAAAGATTGTGCAAAGAAGAATGGTCAAGGATCCCTCTTTCTGTGTTCTCCAATCTTGTGAAATGTTGTAGGAGGAGATTAAGTGCTGTCTTGTTGGCAAAAGGAGGTTGTACAAAGTGTTAATAATAATTGTGAGACACATGATTTCAAGTTGTTTTTTTTTCTAAATGTGTGATTTTTTTTTTACCACCAAAGTAATGTACTTAAATGAAAGTTGGATTTTTGCATTGGGCTCTATGTTGTTTAAAAAAAGGAGAATTTAAAGTCCACGACCTTAAACATCTTAAACAGGGGTGCCAATAATTATGGATGGCACTGTATACATATATATATATATATATATATATATATATATATATATATATATATATATATATATATATATATATATAGATAGATAGATAGATAGATATATGACCTTCTCGCAAGACCTTCTGCCCTTCATTACCACTATCATCAATAGATCCATAGCATCTGGTCAGGTACCAACTACTTTCGAGAGAGGAAGGGTTATTCCCATCGTAAAGAAACCTCCTCTGGAACCATCAGATATCAGTAACTACAGACCGGTATCACTTCTCTCATTTCTTTCAAAAATTCTTGAATGCATTGTCTATAATCAACTGTCTGTCTATCTCTCACAGAAAAACCTCCAAGATCCCAACAGTCTGGCTTTAAAGCAGCTCATTCCACACAGACAGCCCTTTTGGATGTCTCTGAGAAACTACATGCTGCCAGATCACCCAAACTGTCATCCATCCTTATCCTCCTTGACCTTTCAGCAGCGTTTGATACGGTCAACCACAAGACTTAAAGAGTTTATCATCTGTAATAAACATTCTTACTCCATTTGGTAGCAGCCTGACGGATTTTTTTCAGCTTATCAATGACCCCATCATTCATCATTGATATTTTGTCTGCAGCAACAATGTTGACCAGGCATGTGGTTTGATGCTCGACACTTGGGTTGCTTCTGTATTTAACGTCTGTCACACGTGTATTCTCAAGCTGAATGTGAACAGGGAAGAATAAATTATATATATACATTATATACAGTGCCCTCCACAATTATTGGCACCCCTGTTTAAGATATGTAAAAAGCGGTTTGATACGGTCAACCACAAGACTCTCTTATCCACCCTCAGGAGTCGGGATTTGCGGATCAGCTTGGGAATGCTTCGCTTCCTACCTGGAAGGACGCTCATATCAGGTAGGATACTTGGGGAGTGACATCTGCTCCACGCAGACTCTCCACTGGTGTCCCACAGGGCTCAGTACTTGGTCCTCTTCTTTTCTCCCTGTATAGTCACACTCTCGGTGAAGTTATTTCCTCACATGGGTTCTCTTACCACTGCTATGCTGATGATACACAACTTATCTTCTCTTTCCCACCCTCAGATACCACAGCTTCTGATCGGATCTCAGCATGTCTGGCAGAAATGTCATCATGGATGACTGCTCATCAGTTAAAGCTCAATCCTAGCAAAACTGAACTGCTGTTCATCCCAGGTGATTCATCCCCAGGTCATGACCTTGCTATATCCTTGCACAACGATCTGATCTCCCCTTCAGCCACAGCTCGCAACCTTTCGGTAACCATGGACAATCAACTGTCCTTTTCCTCTCATGTTGCTAATGTGACTCGCTCATGTCGGTTTCTTCTCTACAACATTAGAAGGATTCAGCCATTTCTGTCCACACAGGCTGCTCAGGTATTTGTTCAGTCTCTTGTCATTTCTAGACTGGATTACTGCAACGCACTGCTGGCAGGTCTACCTATGAACGCAATCCAACCTCTGCAAATGATCCAAAATGCAGCTGCAAGGCTTGTTTTCAACCTGCCAAAGTTCTCCACACCACCCCGCTGCTGCGATCCCTCCACTGGCTTCCGGTAGCTGCACACATCAGATTCAAAACACTGATGCTGGCCTACAAAGCCAAAAATGGACCAGCTCCCTCTTACCTCAAAGCCCTCATCACTCCATGCACTGCACCCCGCACCCTCCGATCTACAGCACTGCTCAACTGGTTCCACCATCTCTCAGGGTAAGAGGCAAGTTTACTACAAGACTCTTCTCTGTTCTGGCACCAAGGTGGTGGAATGAAATTCCCCTAGAGGTCCGGACAGCTGAGTCACTGGCTATTTTCAAGCGGCGGTTGAAGACCTACTTACATGTATTCAGGAAACACTTCAACTAACACTTTTTTCCTTATCTTTTGCATTAAAAAAAAAAAAAAAAACAAAAAAAAAACTTTGAACAAATGTTTTAAACTCGTGGTATCTTAAGTATGTAACCTAGTGAGCCAGCATTAATGTATTCAATGTTAGAGATTTAAGCACTTATGGATAAGGGCGTCTACCAAATGCTGTAAAAGTAAATGGATAGATAGATAGATAGATAGATAGATAGATGGATAGATAGATAGATAGATAGATAGATAGATAGATAGATAGATAGATAGATAGATAGATAGATAGATAGATAGATAGATAATTCACATGTTAATCTGACATACTTTGACTGCATGTACACTTTACTTACATTGTGTCCTTCCTCAAGTAACCCGTATATGGCTCTGATGATGTCGTCTGCTTTTGCACCAGACTCTCTGTCCTCAAGTCCCATGATATCATTAAAGACAAAAGGCAAATTGGAGCCATCCTCTGCTTCAATATAATGAGTTTTGTACTGTAAGACAAATTCAGATGTATCATATACTTTGTGTTCCTTTTGTCTGTTTTTTAGCTGCTGGTATCTCATTAAAAATTTAATTATACCTGAAGTAGTATTTAAAGTTTAGAAAATGCTTACGTTCTTTGTGAAACTGGTACCTCCTGCCCTGTCAACAAGAGCCCCAGAGGTGATTCGTCCTTGAAACGCATTATTGACTGAGTTTATAAAACTGGACTTTCCTGCTCCGACTTCACCAACAACCAGAATCCTGACAAACTGAGCACTTGTTCCCTTGAGCTTGAATGTCCTCAGTTTATGTTCAATTTCGTCCTTTTCTCTGTTACAATCAGAAAGTCACAAACTTCCCCTTAAATAAATGATATAAAGCATGACACTGAGCATGCAGATAAGTTTGTGTACTAATGTAAAGTGTAATATGAGCTACAGAGGCTGTTCATTCATTACATAACCCAAGGAGAGTAAAGCAAATTATTGTGTTTATTTCTTATTCATCTATCTACAGGATAAAGAAAGAAATAAAGAAAGTAAGAAACATTTTTTAATAAACGGTATCAAAGAAAGAAAATCAATCCTTTAGGTTTCAGAGCAAATGTATGTTGTAACAGGTTCTGTTCAGAAGTGAGGATACATATTAATTACAGTTTAGGGGTAGAATTAACACCATGGGAAAATTAAAGAGGGAAAATAGTCATTTCTCACTCAAGGCAATGAGATTTTCTTCTATAAAATTAAAGAAACTTACCCCCAAGGCATTTTCCTCCATGGATGATCGAATTCTGAAGAACAGACAACCAAATTCAGTATTTACACAAACAGTGCAGTTGAACGTATGTGTTCAGTATTCAGAATGTCTACAGTCTTCTGGTTCTGCAGCAAACCTAATGTGATTTTTCTGTCTCAATCACTTCAACCAGTCACAATAAAATATTCATTTGTAGTGAATTTAAAACACAAAACATGGATTTTAATGTAATGTTTTGTGATTATAGGTTTACTAAAAAAGGAATAAGTGGCCAGTAAAATTTAAGAAAAAAAAGCATTTTACATAAAAATATTATATTTCTCAACAAAACATGATTATTTGCTTACAAATTAATTGCTTACTAAATTAAAGAAGTTTATTAAATGATGCAGAGTGAATGTGATCAATACACATATTAATGTAAACTGAGTACGGTATGAAATCTCAGACGGATGTTGGCGCTGATGGGAGTTATAACTATTGTATAAAACAATCATGTTAGAATAGTGCAGCAGTAATTCAACAAGTTTTATTTCACTGTGTGTCTGTTCAACTGAGCTCCTTCTTACAGGAGAACAATATCCTCGAAGAGTTTCAATCAGGTTTCAGGCCCTATCATAGCACAGAAACTGCACTTGTGAAAGTCACAAACGACTTGTTCTTAGCTTCGGACAAAGACTGTATGTCACTATAAGTTCTACTCGACCTTAGTGCTGCATTCGACACTATAGATCACAACATTCTCCTAGATCGCTTACAAAATTACACAGGTATTCATGGACAGGCTTTAAGTTGGTTTAGATCCTACCTGTCTGATCGATACCATTTTGTAGAATTAAATGGTGAATTCTCCAGTTTATTACCAGTTAATTATGGGGTCCCTCAAGGATCAGTTCTAGGACCTCTGCTTTTCTCAATATACATGCTTCCATTAGGGAACATTATTAGAAGACATGGGATTAGTTTCCACTGCTATGCTGATGACACACAGTTACATATCTCATAAAAACCAGATGAAATAGCTAAATTGTCCAAATTAACTCAATGCCTTAGAGAGATAAAAGACTGGATGAGCTGCAATTTTCTGTTGTTAAACTCTGATAAGACAGAAATTCTACTTATAGGTCCAAAACCCAGTACACAGAAACTCTCACAATTTAATTTCCATTTAGAGGGATGTACTGTTACTAGTAGCTTGACACTGAAAGACCTGGTGTTTATTAGACAGCAACTTGTCTTTTGAAAATCATATCACCCATATTACAAACACAGCCTTCTTTCACCTTAGAAATATTGGCAAGCTGAGAAACATCCTGTCTATATCTGATGCTGAGAAGCTAGTTCATGCTTTCATGACCTCTAGACTGGACTATTGTAATGCATTACTAGGTGGTTGTCCTGCATCTTTAATAAATAGGCTACAGTTAGTCCAAAATGCAGCTGCCAGAGTTCTCACTAGGACAAGAAAGTATGACCATATAACCCCAATTTTATCATCTCTACACTGGCTACCTGTTAAGTTTAGAATTGATTACAAACTGCTGCTACTTACGTACAAGGCTCTTAATGGTTTAGCTCCCATGTATCTAACTAGTCTTCTAACACGTTACAATCCTTCACGCTCTCTGAGATCACAAAACTCAGGACTTCTGGTAGTTCCCAGAATGTCTAAGTCTACTAAAGGCGGTAGAGCGTTTTCTTATTTAGCTCCCAAACTCTGGAATAGTCTTCCTGATAGTGTTCGGTGCTCAGACACACTTTCTCAGTTCAAATTCAGATTAATAACTCATCTCTTTAGTCAGGCGTACACAAAATACATCCCATAATATTGTGCACTATTACATTAGACTTGCACATTTTTATGAACAGCAGATACGTTAATCCCTCTACACTGCTTCTCCCTTTCTACCCATCCCGAGGCATCCAGACATTGTATCAACTGTGATCGTCTTCCGTGCGATGAAGATTTGGACCTCCCCTGAGATGAGGCCGACTCTGTGAGAATCCTGAGACATCTACAGATCTACCAGCTCCAGTTGGACTCTGTGATACTAAAGAGGAGATCTGAACTCCATGTGATCCTTACACCAATACAACATTTCTTTGACTCTATATTTGTAATCACACCCCCAGTGTCACTCATATAAGGATGGGTTTCACTTTGAGTCTGGTTCCTCTCAAGGTTTCTTCCTTTACCAATTTAATGGAGTTTTTCCTTGCCACTGCTGCCTGAGTCACCTCAGACTTGCTCATTGGGGATAAATACATACACATTGTGAACTATATATATATCTAATAATAATCTTGAATTTTTTTTATTATATTAATTCTTTATATTATTCCTTATGTTTACCTTCTGTTTTATGTTTATGTTCTGTAAAGCTGCCTTGAGACAATGTCTATTGTAAAAAGCGCTATACAAATAAACTTGAATTGAATTCAGGGGCGTAGATTATGCAGGGGACGCGGGGGACATGTCCCCTGCACTTTTTATAAAAAGTAAATTCGTCCCCCTCACTTTTTTAGTGGAGAGTTGTGTTCACCACATGTTGAGGTTTTAATGGAGCAATGTATATAAATGCAGAGTGATTTAAAATTCAGAGACAAGAAAGTTTAAGATCGTCTATACATGACGTTCACGGCAATCAGTCACTCACTTGTCACGTCATCATCACGCGCCCCCAGTACTGTAGCGCGAGTCGCACCCGCGGTCCAGCATTCGGTTACGATGAGCTCAAAGCGGCCAAAAACGCTTCACTTCTTTTTTTAAAAATGTCAAGCAGTGTAAGTTGGCATAATGGTATCTGAATTGTGTTGCACAATGTTTAGTAACTCTGCCTGTTGCTCTTGTTGAATAATTAGCAAGTTTTAATTTAAAGGACTATAATAAGGAAAAATAGCTGCTTTGACAAACATTATAAAAACTCTTTTATAATGCCTATTGTTTTAACAAGTGTGTTATCAAAACCGTTCAAATAAGAATAAAGATAATGTTGAACTGAGATTTTACAGCATGTTTAACTCTGCCAATTCTACATAATATCAAGTATGTGTCACTGTATGTACACGACAGAGACGAGGACGATGAATAGTGACATTAAAGATGTCATTTTAATATTAAGGAGCAGGTAAATCACACATGCAAACAACGTAGTAAAGACGATAACCGACAATGAGTGAAGACAGTGGTGATGAGTGTAAATAGAGTCCGGGTGAACAGACAGGTGAAGACGGGAAACAAACATGGTGGATGACGGGGTGCAAAGGATGATGGTAAAAAATGTAAATAAGGTACAAAGATGTCCTTTTAAGGGTACTGTCCCAATGGCAAGCTGTTCTAATTCTTTCTTTCTTTCTTTCTGTTTTATAATCATATATAATCATAACGCATATAAAGCATGATTAAAAAAACATCATTAAAAATAAAACCTGTCATTTACACAAGGGTTAATTGAAAAAAAAAAAAAGATAACAGATAACACTAGACAGTGCGTCTCTTCAACCCCCCCCCCCCCCCCCCCCCCTTTTTTTTTAAATGATGGCTCCGCCCCTGTTTGAATTGATAACACCATCGTCAGCTCCCCACTGGAACACTAACCTCCGGTGTCGTGAGGTTACTTTCAGTTTCGACTTCCGGTTGCACCACCATAAAGAGCATATAGACGCGATGTATTGTCCAGATTGTTGCATACCGAGTTGTGCTTTTGTTTCTACTGTTTTTTCACATTGTGACCTGTTATTCTGTGTTTTTGGATTAATGTCGCTGATCAGTCTTAAGGCTCGCTCACACAGGGACGATTACAGCAGACATTTAACGCCTAGTGACTAAACAATGGGCACCAACGTGAGCGCGCACACCGACGCGTAGGAACTGGCCGATTAATGAGATTGGAGCTTTTGTTCACGTGTCTGGAGCTGCTGAAGTTACAGTAAAACACGACTTGGTCAAGCACAAAACGGTCTTGTTGAGCGCACTTTGATACCATGACGAAGATGCATTGAGGCAAGATGAATGTAGAGCTGCTAGTTTCATTGCTTTCTGAAAACAAAGAGCTTCATGACAAACACGACAGCGACTACAAATATCTCCATAAGAGATTCTTTCCTCTTCTGTGTCACAAGCGAATGTCAGAAGCATGAAGTTGCGCAGCGCCACCTTGTGTACCGTCTAATGTCAGTGAAATCCGCATGGGTGTCCATTAAAAAACTCGACAATTGTCCCGGTGTGTACGAGCCTTTAGCACTTGATTGCTCTGTTGCTAGTTATTCTGGTTACCGAACTTTCTGCTTGATTTTTGACCTCTCTGTTTGCCTGTCGTTTTATATTTGTTTTTCTGTGGACTTTGTTCAGTTTCTGCTCATTGCAGTCAGACTGCTGCTGGACTCGTATTGCAGTATTGCACAATGAAATGGGCCAGAATCACATCTAACTGAGACCTACTCCTGTAGACACTGAAAAATCCTGAGAAACTGTGAATACATTGTACATCTAGTTATATCTGAGTTCTGAGCACAAATTCTGTCTTACCTTCTTGTTACGTTTGTAAAACTCATCTGTGTAATTTAATAAATGATCTACTGCATGCACACGATTAGAAAAGATGCTTTAAACTGAAATTTCTGCTTTAAACTGAATTCTCAAAGTTTAAAGTAGGAACATGTTTCCCCATTCTGTATATTGTTCCACTTAGTCACTGTGAATCACACTGGCTCCAATTATCCCAAGAAACACTGATCACAATCACAGCTTCTGTATGAATGTCTGAAAAGAATTTTTACATTTGTCTTACCAGGTTGTGGAGGTGGAGGTTTGGATTCTTCTTGTCCCATTTTATCCAATTATTTCTGTTGAAAAATCATGATTGAAAAATTAAAAATCAACTTAAAATTCTTGTTTATTAAAAAAAATAAACAGAAGAGCAGGGTATGTTTTTATTTCCTTGTTCTACACAGGTATACATCTCTACTTAAATTATAAATCTGAGAGCTCCCGTTGTTATAGAATTCATTATTGGACTGTAAATGCAGTTTGAAACAAAAAGACCTGCTTCAGAAAAAAGCATGGAGAGGCAGAAGCAAGTGACAGAGAATCAGAGAGTGCTGAATTAATTCTAATTAGATTAGATTCTATTACATTAGATTAGATTTCAGCTTATTGTCATTGTCTAAAGCCAATGTACAAAGACAATGAAATGCAGTTAGAATCTAACCATAAGTTCATAAGTGTTATATTTTCTAATGGTATAAATGGTAAGTTGTATAAATTCTAATGAGTGAATATCACTATATTTGTTTCCCAGTTGCAAAATCATGCAAACACATACACACATGTCCATATTTAATTAACTTCTGTTCAACATCCAAGAAAATTCTTAAAGCCTAATTGACAATTTAAGATCAAAATGTTTATGTAAAGATCAGATAACAGTAAAAATAAACCCACATATACTCACGGTTTATGGCTGCTCAGATCTACTGCAGCTTTACACAGTGCCAGTTATATAGCATCAGTTGGGGGCTCCTCCTCCTCCTCTCCCTCCTCATCCTGCTGGGCTATTCTCATTCTAGATTCTTTCAAATGGAGGCATTTCATGGAAATGGAAAGTGAAAATAAATCCACATGCTGTTCAAAGAAAATCAGTAGATGTTTGGTGAAATGATTAAGTTATTATTAATTAAGTTACTATTATTAACACTATTATGATGTTTCAGTATCTCCAGAATACTTTACCTTCTCTGTACTTTGTGGAGTTTATATAGCCACACACACACACACACCTGACACCTGACTGAAGTGATCAAAAAAATAAGTTACAGTTTGTCTGCAAAAATTAATGCTCCCAGATGCCTAGACAACCTTTACAAAAATAAGAAAACGTGTATTAATAAAACGAAGGATGACCTAAATTGCTTCCACATAATTCCGTGTTTCCCGCGGGTGGGGTTGGATTAAGTATTGAAGTAAGTATTGCTGTAGATTCATTATTTTAATCAATTAAATTTCTGACCCATTTTGGGTTAAATTCAACCCAGCAGTGTAGTCATTTTTAACTAATAGTTGGTGTAAGAAATAAAAAATGCGTAGTGTTAAAATAAGACGATGGTGGTGAAGATCTTAATGAAGAACAAGAAGTTTATTCCAGCATAGCAGTGACAAAATACATGACGTACTTTGGGTTCATCGGAGTCCACAAGAACCCAGAGCAAATCCTGCTCAAGCATTATATACAGTTTTCCCTTTTGGTAATTTAAATGAAGTTCCGCTTTGAATGTGTGTTGAGTGTAAGAGTTGAAAGTCTCCCAAATGGCTGGGCTACACCTTGTTGTCTAGCTGATTGTCTTTAAATGTTAATCATGGTCACGTACACCTTGTCTTGGTATTGTTACAATTGTTATCAACCAAGTGGTCACATTAAATGGTAATCGCGGCCACGTAGACCTTGGCTTGGTATTGTTATCAACCAAGTTGTCACTTTAAATGGTAATCGCAGTCACGTAAACCCTTTGTTCGTGGTGATCCTTAATGTCCTGCTGCCGTTCCCATATTTATAATTGAATCAAGTTTATATGTTTAGAGTCCTAAACGTATTACCTTATGATACTTAAACCTTTTTAGGAATGAACTCTTTTAGATGTGTACCTTGGAGTGGAATTTGGGTGCAATTTCTGTAATTTCTTACATTGGGTTAAAATCACAACCTAGCATTCTGGGTTAAACATGATAACCCAACTAGTTGGGTTTAAATAACCAGCGCTGGGTTGCCAAAATAACCCATATTGGGTTTTTTAACGCAGCAGTTTTTAGTGTATATTTAAGATTTTTCAAGTCCACTGATAATGAGTGTATGTGTGTGTTCTAAGAGGCTCTGACAAACACAGTGACTGAATATATGCACTGCCACTTGTGCTCCTGTTCTGTATGCTCTCAGAGACAGAAGCAGGCTTGTTGCTCGCTGGCTTGCGTAGTTCAGAAACTGGGATTTTACAGGACAGTTTACACAGAAAAACAAACAAATCATCCAATAAGCAGCAGTTCTGAGGGCAGAAAGAACTTAATGACAGGAAAAGGAACAAGAAAAAGGCCAGACTGGTTTGAGCCAACAGGAAAACTTATGTAACAACTGATAATGGAGAAATACAGAAGCAGTACAGTCACACACACAACACAATGCTCTAGGCAGTTAAATATTTACTTATTACCCTGTTGTAACCCTTTCTTTCTGTACCACACACACACACACACACACACACACACACACACACACACAAGCACACGCAGGCACACACCCTGATAACTCTTCTTGAAAGAGTGTGATTTACTGGAAACTGAAAGTGAAAGTATTCTGTTGATCAGATATAGAGCAAAAAAAAAAAACTTTTAGTTGCAAAGACAACATACAGATCAGGTCGTGTGGGGAGGGATTATAGCCAAGTGGTTAAGGTGCTGGACTAGCAATCGGAAGGTTGTGAGTTCGATGTCCATGTCCACCAGGCTGCCTCTGTTGGGCCCCTGAGCAAGGCCATTAACCCTCATTTGCTCAGTTGTATAAAATGAGATAAAAATGTAAGTCGCTCTGGATAAGGGCATCTGCTAAATGCTGTAAATGTAAATTAATCAATGGCTAATCAGCTAAACTCTCTGTTTGTGCAGGACCAACATAAAGTAGATCTATTATTGAATTTATTATACGGTTACTAATTGCATGTTATTTAAACCATAAAGATACAAAATATTTTACTTGTTCTAGCAATTGTTCTATTATATTTTAAATAGTTTATAAATCAGTCCATCCTCTCCTTCAATGTAATGGATTTTGTACTGTAATAATTATGTAGTATGTTCTAATATTCCTTTTTGTGTTGCTTTCATTATGACACCTTAGTATCTCAAGTAGTTGTTATGGACTAAAAATTACAACATACTTACTTCTTTTGTGAAAGTCGCTCTAACTGAAGCTACAAGAGGCCCACAGGTGATTTGTTTCTGAAATGCATTATTAACTGAGTTTATGAAACTGGACTTTCCTGCTTCGACTTCACCAACAAGCAAAATCCTGACAAACTGAGCATCTGAACTGCTGAGCCTGAACCTCCTCAGTTTCTCTTCAATTATGTATTTTTGTCTGTTAAAACACAAATCATAAATATGTGCTAATCTATAAAAAAAAGTCCTTACAGTTCATTCATTTTCTACCGCTTATCCGAACTATTCTCGGGTCACGGGGAGCCATCATCGGGCATCAAGGTAGGATACACCCTGGACGGAGTGCCAACCCATTGCAGCCTTACAGTTCATAAAACAGGAAAATATTTTGTTTGTTACACAAATCGTTTGTTTTATTGCTTTTTGTTTTTTTAATACGACAAAGATTTAAAGCAAATTTGGTTTGAATTAACAACCTGCTCAGAACCTGAATACAGAGACACTAAAGCGAGGCTGTGGACTGACAACCAAACTGTGATATTAACGTAAACTAGACAAAGAGATGGTGAACAAAGAAGCTTAAATAAGATGAATAATCACAGCACAAAACAGATCAGCATCATATTATAAATGGGGTAATGGGAACAAGAACAAGAGAAGAGTTCAAATAATATTTACAGGGCTGCCCTCTGGTGGCTATCTTTGCATCTGGAGGCTATAGTTCAGAATATCCAGCGGTCAGTATATAAAATTACATTCTAAGATCTTATGAAAACATCTCCACCCTGGTAATGAGTGTTTCTAGAGCTTTGTGTCAGATCACATATAAAAGTCACTGATATGCTCATTGTTTTGTGAAGGAACAAAACATCTTGAGATTCTTGTTCATGTTAAAGCAACACCTCATCCACTGAAATGACAGTGAGTGACCTGTGACTGGGGCAGATACATTTTATAAAAGCCTAGAAAATATTTTTTTTATATTCATGCAAATAAATGCATTAGCAAATTAAAAACAAAATATTCAAGTGATTGATAAGTCCATTATCAATCATTTTGATTGATAAGTCTATTAGATAATTACTGACATATTATTTGCACATCCTCCTTGTTTTTATAATCTTCCATATCATATTTTAACTCGTCTGTCAATTTATGGGTTGACTCAGTCTCAAGAATGGAAGATGACGTCTTTGCAAAAATGAAGCGTGTTAGAGATCATGCAAGCCTGCTTGGTAAAATAAATTATTAATTTGAATGTTTTCCTTGTTTTTTCCTGCTCATGCTTTGTCCTGTACCTACAGTATTATTGCAGGAATGGTATAACATTTTTAATTGTTTTGAAACCCTCCAAAAAACAAGTTGGGTCCTATTTTCACTTACACTTATAGCTATAAAGAGCCTTTCTTTCGTTTATTTAATAAATAAATTACTTTATTGATATTAATCCACAGTTATTTCTTTCTTAATCTCGCTTAATAATTTCTATTGTTTTTGTATGAATGTTTTAGTGTTTTATTGTCAAATATAGGATATAGAATCTTAAATATAGGATCAAACAATTATAACTGAAAATGGTATTTTATTTTATTTAAATAAAAGTACAATGTACAAAGCAAATATCAATAAACACAAACCAGGTATGATTATAGTAGAGACAATGAGCTTAAATGAAAGATTATATGTGAAAAGATTCTTTATGTCTCTTTATGTCTTTATTCTATTATTGCCCTTCATCCTTTGATGCTGTGATCTTTGACGTATTGTAGTTTTTTGCTGATTCATTTTTTTTCACTATGTTGACTCTTCTCATGAGTGTAAAAGTGAAAAAAGTCTTCACTCCAGTTTTTCAGAAGAGGTTTGGTTTTCCAGCTGATCATTGGCAAGATTCACAATCTGATCAAGTGCCTTGAGGATCAGAAGATCCATGTCATCACTTGTGTCAGTCTCCTCGTGGTAATTCTTCACAGGGAAGATGTGGCTCATTGGAATCCCCAGTGCATTACTGAAATCCTGCATCTGAAAAAAAAAAACAATAGTAACAAACCAAAAGAAAAAGAAATTAATAAATAAGAAAAAGGTCTGTAAGAAAAACATTATTTTTTTCCACAAATGAGAACAAATACAGAAGAACAGAACTTTATTTAAATCCTTAAACAGACACCTTGTGAAATAATCTAGCAAGCTTTTTATAGTTGACAGCAGTCACCTCATAATATTTCACAGGAAATATTATTACTTATAAATATTATTATTACTTTATGTATTAATATTTAAAATAAAAAGTTCACTGGACTTGGAATCTTGGAAGCCTTTATGATTTCCAGGAAGTTTTTTCAGGAAGTTTATATTAATCAATTATTTTCTGGAGAGCAAAATGCTGTGAGATGGACATTTTATAAATATATAAGATAAATAATGGTGCAGTCTAATTGTGTGTTTATATACAGTTAGAACATATGTTTTCAATCCCACATTTTGTAATCAGTTACAGTGCTAGTATACAACTTTAAGAACACAATTACCTTTTCTTTAATCTTCTTACTGGTGTACACCTTTCTTATGTCCTTTTTAACCAGTGGGTTTAAAAAGTTCATCAATTTTTGTCATGAAGATTACTTGAGGCAAATCTGCAAAGTAGGATGAAGATCACTCCAGTGTGTAATTCGTATATCACAACAATTTGTCATGATTTCATTTTTTTTTTAGTTTTATTAATTAGTTACATTTAGTATAGAACTTATATTACCCCCTAAGCTGTTGTAGATATAAACAGTTTCTTTTACAAGCCTCTCCCTTTTTTAATAGGGCAAAAATTGCAGCAAATCTTTAGAACCCAGTTACAGCTAACACAGAAATCTACTTTATTAATTGTTAAATAAGTCCCTGTGTGCATTACAATAGAAATTATTATAAGAATAAAATCTAAATCTGTGATATTACTGTCAGGGCTGCTGAACTATCAACACTTTCTGAACAAATCAGAACACGATGCAATTCTACACTGGAATAACAGGACTTACTATAGTCTGAAGCCGCCTCACGAATCCGTATCATCTTATCAATAAACTTGTGGTCCATGAATGACACTTGAAAACATGAATGTTTGCATCTAGAACATTGACCAGGCAGAAGCTGTGATCAGAAACCCTGGGATTGTTTTTGGAGTCTTTCCCAGATGCAGGATGAAGAGGATTAAACTGAAAATTGGTGAAAGAATAAATCTTCAGTTCAATTTGGGTTAATTGCTACAGAAAAACAATTATACTAATACGATATACAAACATAACCTAATACGATATACTAACAATATACATTGTAAAACGTCTGAAAGTTATTGTTTTGTCTCATTGTGAAAGTTGAATGTCCTCACGTTGTATCCTTCCTCAATTAGCCCCTTTAAGGCTGAGATAATGTCATCTACACATATGCCTTTGCTACCTTCACGTTCAAGTCCCATGATATCATTGAAGACAAAAGGCAAACGGGAGCCATCCTTCCCTTTGATATGATGAGTTTGATACTGAAAGACAAAGACACAAATTGTATACCAATTATTGCAATTTTTTTTACTTAAGATGAAATAATCCTGAAAATCCAAACATCCTGAAAGTTAAACATAATATTGAACTGTACAATGCTGTGCCTCTTTAGGTGCTGAGGCTGACACCTTGTGGTGCCTTTACACCTAGTTGCCTGTTTGGAGAATGAATTAGATTTCTTTCATTTGCTATTTTTTACCCAAGTTTAAGAGTCAATTAAACTGAAAAAGCTTTCTTGTTTAAAATAACTGTTTAAAAGGTGCTGTATTCTTTCAAATTTATGAAAATAAATCCACATGCTGTTCAAAGAAAATCAGTAGATGTTTGGTGAAATGATTAAGTTATTATTAATTAAGTTACTATTATTAACACTATTATGATGTTTCAGTATCTCCAGAATACTTTACCTTCTCTGTATATTGTGGAGTTTATATAGCCACACACACACACACACACACACACACTGACTGAAGTGATTAAATCCTTAGAATGCACTGTCACTTCTATAAATATAAAATAATAATCTCCTTACAGAAAACATCACCATAGGAACAATTCTACACATTCATTATAAATTCAGTTGAACTCCAGTGTGGGTTTTGTGACTATTCTAGTTAATAACATATTAGAACAGGAGTGTTGATGTAAACCTGGGTTGTAGCTTGCAGTAGGAGCTACAGGTACAGAAAATGTAACATCACTTACACATGTGTTCACCACATTGACTTTTACATAGTTGTTGATTTTACAGGGAAAGTTGTTCACATCCTGGCAAGCAAACATCTGTAAATATTTAATTATTTTATTGCCCTGAAAGTGAAAGTATTTTAGACCATCATCAGGATTTTAACCGAACATGAACTTGAATCTATTTACTCTTAGAGTGCAGTTTGTTCAGTAGTTCTCATCTAGAGAGTTTTAACACCTCAGACAGTTTATTTATGTAATATACAATTTAATAATCAGGTAAAAAAAAAAATCATGAAAAGTTCTTAAAAGTTGATATTTTTATTTTAGACATCTCTATTATTATATGCATTTTAGACTGCTTTTGCTACAAAAGACATTAAAAATGCAATAGCAATTTTTTTTTTCTGATTATCCAGTGACCGACTAGACTGAAGGTCTGAGGACTGAGTTCACATGACTGAGACTAGACTTTACTTCATAATTATAACGTACTTCATAAAGAAATATTCCATTAAACTTAGCATTTTAGCAGTAATGCACTTTGTGTCCCACTAATCTCACTGAGCCATTGAGATCTGAGTCTTTACTGAGTTTTTCCATCTGATTTAAACGATTGTTCATTCAACACCTCAGCAGCGATGTGCAAAATCTGATTAAGTGACTTGAGAATCAGAAGAATCATGACATTATCTGTGTCTATCTCCTCATGGTCGTTCTTCACAGGGAAAATAGGAGTCTTTATCTTAATATCTGGAATTTGTTTATTTTTTAATTGAATAAATTTAACTTAACTACATAGAATGAACTTAATGTATTATGTAAGCAAACCAGCAAAGTTCTTCTTTAAACCTTTTACATGTTTATAGGAGAAGACAGTGAATAATGAACAATAATGTTGATCCCATATTGTTAAATCAAAGTGATAATTATGTCTCCAACACTACGTTTCTCTGCTTAAGAATGATGCAAAGCTAATTATTGATATGTTATGGATTTATAATGCCGACTCAAAATATATCCTAAGAGATTAAACCATAATTTGATAGAACGTAATCATTTACTTGTGCATTTTGTGGAAAATGTAGCACACAAAGTATTTTATCAGTCTGTAATTTTCCCTCAATTAATGAAGATCACAGTGTATAGCAATTAGCCATACTCATTTCTGAAGCTGCCTCGCAGATTCTTTTCAGCTCATTAATGGTCCCATGTTTCATCCTTGATATTTAGTTTGCATCAATAATGTTGACCAGGCATGTGTTTTGATCCTCAAGATTTGGGTTGTTTCTGTAGCCAAGGTCCGTCACACACCCGGAGTGTGCATCCTCAAACTGAATGTAAACAGGGAAAAATAAATAGGTCTATAATTCACATTAATGTTATTCTTTGACTGCATGTACACTCTAATTACACTGTATCCTTCCTGAAGAAACCCCTGTAAAGCTCTGATGATGTCCACTGAACTTGCATCAAATTCTCATGACATCACTGAAGGTGAATAAGATCCACCTTTCCCTTCAATGTAATAGGTTTTGTACTGTAAAAAAGTTCAGATATACATAAGATCAAATGTTCTAATATTTCCTATTGTATTTTATTCCCTACTGGTTTTGTTGCTGGTGTTATTTTGTTCAAAGTGTGTTCATTGTTTAATATAACATTTCTGTATCTGAAAATAATAGTAAATATACCTAAAAAAAAGTTACTTCCAATGGAACAGTAAAAAACCCAATTTTAACATATTTAAATTTCATGTCACAATCCAGCAAAAAAAAAAAAAAAGAAGAAGAAATAATCAGAAGTCTTAGTTTTCTACAATTCTAAAATATTTACAGTTTTTGTGAAACTGAAACTGACTGAATTAGTAAGAGTAACAGAGGTGATTAGTTTTTGGAAAATGTTATTGATTGAGTTTATAAAGCTTTAGATACTCCTGCTCCAGAGACAAAAAATAAGCAGAATCCTGACCAAACATTTGGGTAATTAAACTTGTCCCACATTTTCTGTTGAGTGTCATTAACAGCATACAATAGAAAATAAGTGATAAGCAGTATGGTATTATTGATTTTATAGTTAGAAGAAGTCATTATTACAGACCTCACATTTTAACTTGGTATTCAACAAAACTTTCAACTGGCTAAAGTCATAAAATCTACCAGTATTCAAAAGCTATTTGCATATTCTGCATCCATGATGGTTTAATAATATTCAGATCTGGTGACTCTGCAGTCCATGAGAGACTTCACTTTAATTTTCAGTCCTTGGCATGACGTACCAGTCTACTGTAACACAAGTAGTGGGCCTAGGGAATGCCATGATATTGCAGCTCAAACCATCACTGATTCCCCACCTGTGCTTTACTCTGTGCATTCAACAGTCCATTTTTTGTGTTTTTTTAGGACTTCTTCACACTGTAACTCCCAAAATGACCCTGGTTACTGTCGTTCCCAATACACTGCAAAGACTTGCTTTCCTGGTGACAGATTAGCCAATGAGACAAGGACCAACAATTTGTCTTCTTTTGAACTCTCCCATTATGTCGCGTGGATTGTAGCGTTTTATGTACAGCTGTTCTATTCTATTCTGCTGATACAACCTTCACACTCTGCTCTCACGTATGGAATGTAAAATCAGTGAAGATTGGCCACCAGGCAGCACATATTGTGACAGCAGTTCCAGCATGTAAACAGTTTAAAGAAGAACTTTGCTGGTTTGCTTACATAATACTTTAAGTTAATTCTAGTTAAGTTAAATTTATTAATTAAAAAAGATTAACAAATCCAGATTTTAAGATAAGGAATTTCTCAGAGACATTGCAAAAAATCGTTTCCTCATTTTCATACTCACCGTATGCTTAAAAATCATCTTCACGTTCATTTTTATTGAGTTTTTGAAGATATAACATTTGAGATCTGAATATAAATGTGCAGAATTATTAATAATTCCTTTATTCTATTAAATCCTGTTCATTACTATACTCTGAATACAGCCCTCAGTGCAACATGCAGTAGTGACTATTATTATTTTATGCCCCCAGATATGCCTCAAGTAATCATCATGACAAGACCAGAATTATCATGGCCACTGGTTCAACAGGACATACAGTAAGGAATATCTTAACCAGCAAGAAGATCAAAGAGAAGGTAATAATTTTGGTTATAAGGACATGATATGTCTGCGTCTCACCCTGCTATACTGTTTGCTACAATATGTATGCACAAACCACCTCTAACACTATATTGGCCAGTGTTTCAAAATCATTGTCTAAGACTTTGCATGTGTCCAGACTCATTTTTACTTTCATGCCATTACTCAGTATGCACTTTGTACTTAATATATTTCCATTTGCACTTTGTACTTTATTTCCACACTACGTTGTTTCTTGTAAAACCCCCCCCCCACACACACACACACACACACACTTCTTTAAAACACCACAAAATTAAAGAAATTACATAATTCCAGTGTATACTGTATATTGTATTGTGTATGTATTGTTTTTATTGCAAAGTCAGTGCAGTAGATAGATTAGGAACACAGTGTAGTAAAGATTTGGTCCAGTTTGATACTGAATTATGAAAGTTTATTCAAAATATTGATCAGTTGACTTTTAATTGGTCCTCATCAAAATCGTCCTTTACAGTTTTATTTTGTATTTTCTTTACAGAGAAAAATATGGAGAGGCTCTTAAATATTTTGGCATCATGTCCTTCTGCTGAGCCTCAAAGAAGCTCTGCTTCATCATGGTCTTTTCTCAGAAAAGAAACCATAGCACAATGGTTAGTACCCTACAGAATATAAAGCAATAAAAACAAAGATAAAATCTCCTGGTTAAATGTTGAGTAATGTTGTGCTTAATGTTTAAAAATGAATAACAAATGAGCAAAAACAATGCTTCCAAGTGGCATTTCCAAGATGCTTACTTTAAACAATGAAGTTTGAGAAGATGAAATTTGTTGTGATCTTGTGCATGACGCTATCATTCCACGTGTGCTCCAACAGCGTTTCTGTGATGTAATAAACAACACAATTAAAACATGTTTAGTTGGTTTTCATAGTTTACGGGACTCTGTTTAGTTCTCTGAACTTTCTCTGGTCATAGCATTCACCAGGTTTTGCTAAACCTGGAGCTTAGCTCTGGTTTGCCGTTTTCTGCATTTGCCCTTTGTTCCTTCATTAGACATTGTGAATTGCACTTCGGTTTCCAGCACTTCACTCTCCGGGAGTCATTTGCGCCGGCTGCCGTTAGCCAAGCTTCACCACACCGAATGTCACAGCTTCCTGTTCCAGGTATCCCTCTACATAGAGATGCAACCTCACCGATTTTCCACCGAGTGGGCGAAGGTCGCGTTCCTGATCTCATTGCTCACCGGAAGAGCGCTAGCTTGGGCGAGAGTGCTCTGGAGCACGGCAAGCCCGGCCATGATGTCATACGCCGCCTTAACGTGACACTTCACCGAGGTATTCAGCACCGCCCCGGAGGACACCTCAACTGCCGATCAGCTTCTCAAACTCTGCCTTGGAACAGACAGCATCTCCAATTACAGCTACCGTTTACACACTCTGGAGGCCACCAGTGGTTGGAATGAGACAGTGCTGCTGGGAACATATCGCATGCGATTGAATCAGGAGCTCCGGCTGGCAATGGCTACATATGACGACACTCTGGGTCTGGAGGCTTTTTTCCAGAGATCCATCCGTGTCTCCCAACACCTTGCGGCCTGCAGGATCCCAGAGGTCGAACCAGACCAAGCCTTGACGGTGTCATCAGCTACTGAACCTGAAACCATGCAGCTCGGATCACAGCGGCTGTCTCAGCAGGAAAGGGAGCTCCGGTGGGCAAACAGAGCATGTCTCTACTGTGGAGAGATAGGACATTGCGTGGCCCAATGTCCAGCTCGACCGCCTCCTTGGATGGTGAGTACTGCTAAGCTTTCCTCTGACATTACGCACCTGTCCATGCTCACCGTCACATTAATAACTCCTGCTCTCTCTTTGTTGGCCACCACCCTAGTCGACTCTGGCTCCGCGGGGAACTTCATCTCCCAGGCGTGTTTAGAACGCCTCCAGCTATGCCGGGAGAAGGGAACACGGGAGTTGGCTGTCCAGACCATCCAGGGATGACCCTTAGGTAAAGGCAAGATCAAGTACTGTACTCCACTCATTGTCCTCCAAGTCGGGGTGCTACACCAAGAGGAGATACAGCTTCTCGTACTGGAGGATTCTACAGTGGACGTGATCCTGGGTCGACCCTGGCTAGCCAAGCACTCCCCCACATGTTCCTGGGACCCATGCAACATCCTGGAGTCCCAACTCCCATCCGGACCACTTTGACCCTGGCAACTACTCAGGTGGAGGGTGCTCCCCAGCCCATTTGGGTGGACATTCCACAAGTATATCAAGCCTTCACTGACGTCTTCAGTGAGGAGGCCGCCATCCAGTTTCCCCCACATCGGCAGTGGGACTGTGCCATCGGCCTGATACCGGGGGCCAAGCTGCCTAAGGGTTGGGTCTATCCCGTCAGCCTCGGAACATCAGGCAATGGAGGGTTATATCCAACAGGCCCTCCAGCAGGGCATCATCACCCCGTCTTCCTCCCCGGCTGCTTCTAAGTTCTTTTTTGTGGAAAAGAAGGATGGTGGATTGCGGCCATGCATCGACTACAGGGGCCTAAATGCACAGATATCCCCGCTTCCGTACCTGCTTCCGTTGGTCCCAGCGGCCCTAGAGGAACTGCGTGAGGCCCGCGTCTTCATCAAGTTGGATCTCCGGAGGGCGTACAACTTGGTGCGTATACGTAAGGGGGCGAATGGAAGACGGCGTTCATTACCCCCTCTGGCCACTATGAGTACCGGGTCATGCCGTATGGTCTTTCCATTGCTCCGGCAGTCTTTCAGAACTTCATGAATGAGGTTTTCCGTCCCTTCCTCCACCGGTTTGTGATCGTATACATCGATGACATCCTGATCTATTCAAGGACTCAGCAAGACCATCATGACCATGTGACCAAAGTCCTTAACCTGCTGCGGGAACACTGGCTGTACCTCAACCTCCCCAAGTGCGAGTCCCATCGCTCGGACATACAGTTCCTGGGCTACAACATCAGCGCAGCAGGTATCAGGATGGACAGAAGGTGACGGCAGTGCAGAACTGGCTGGTTCCCACCTCAATCAAGGAGCTCCAAAGGTTTCTGGGATTTGCAAACTTCTACCACCGGTTCATTAGGGGTTTTAGCCAGGTTACCGCTCCACTCACGTCCCTTCTCCGAGGGAAAGCCAAGGCCCTCTCCTGGACCCCAGAGGTGCAGGAAGCCTTCGAGGAGTTGCGTTAAAGGTACTGTGCCACTCCGCTCCTCCACCATATAGACCCCCAGTTCCCATTTGTGGTGGAGGTGGACACGTCGTCCACAGGCATAGGGGCCACCCTCTCCCAGTAGTCGGGGATCCACCTCAACTCCACCCTGCGCGTATTTCTCAAAGAAGTTGTCTTCGGCCGAACAGAACTACGACATCGGCAACAGAGAGCTCCTAGCCATCAAGCTGGCCCTGGAGGAGTGGAGACATTGGCTTGAGGGGGCCATGTACATGCATCCGTTTACTGTCATCACAGATCACAAGAACCTCCAGTACCTCCATGAGGCCATTCTACTGAACCCCCGTCAGGCACGATGGGCTCTCTTCTTTACCCGGTTCAGTTTCAGCATCACCTACCGGCCGAGGTCAAGGAACGGAAAGGCCAATGCACTCTCTCGGGTTTATAGGCCTGAAGCACCCGCCGAGCCAGTACCCATCTTGCCTTCTACGATCATACTGAGTCTAATCATATGGGAATTGAACGAGGACATCCGCGCGGCCACGCGGCGAGAACCAGCGCCCCCAGGTTATCTGGAAGACCGTATCTTTGTTCCACAGGAGTGTCGACAGGCCTTACTAAGGGCGATACACAAAGTCCCCAGGTCGGGACACTCGGGTAGAAGGCAGACTCTGCAGCTGGTTCAGAGGCGCTACTGATGGCCGGGGATGAATAACACAGTGGTGGAATTCGTCCAGGGCTGCAACATCTGTGCCATCTCAAAGACTCCCCGAAACTTACCTGTGGGCAAACTCATCCCTCTGCCTACTCCCCAACGGCCGTGGTCACACATCGGCATCGACTTCGTGACGGATTTGCCACGGTCGGAAGGCTTTACCTGCGTCCTGGTGGTCGATTCTCCAAGGCCTGCCACTTTGTCCCTCTTTGAGGCCTCCCCACGGCTCTGCAAACAGCAGAAGCCCTCTTCCAGCATGTTTTCCACAACTTCGGTCTCCCAGAGGAGATAGTGTCAGACTGGGGCTCCCAGTTCACCTCACACATCTCTGGAAGGCCTTTTTCTGGCTACTGGGAGTCACGGTCAATCTGTTGTCCGGGTACCACCCGCAATCTAATGACCAGACCAGGCAAAAGATACAAGAGCTGGGGAGATACTTGAGGACATATTGCCATCAGGACCAGTTGGAGTGGAGCCGGTTTCTGCCATGGGCCGAATATGAGCAGAACTCGTTGCGCCAGGACACCACCGGACTCACACCTTTCCAATGAATGTTGGGGTTTCAACCCCTGCTGTTTCCCTGGTCCGATGAGCCTTCCAACGTGCCCGCGGTGGACCACTGGTTTTGGGAGAGTGTCAGGACATGGGAGGCTGCACATACTCAACTGCGCAGGGCTTTGAGAGAGACTCGGCAACACGCGTATGCACGGAGGTTGGAGGCCCCATCTTACAGGCCCAGGGACTTGGTCTGGTTGTCCACCAAGGGCCTCCGTCTACGGCTCCCCTGCAGGAAACTGAGCCCCCGATACATCGGGCCTTTCAGGATCGAACGGCAGATCAACGAGGCCGCATATTGGCTGGAACTCCCCCTGCAGTCTCGGATTCACCCCACCTTCCACATGTCGCTCCTCAAGCCGTACACCCCATCGACCGCTCAACGTCCCGCTGAGGCAGGGCCCCCTCTGCCGGAAGTGCTGGACCAGCCCTCGGTTTACACCGTGCGAGAGGTGCTGGACTCTCGTCATCGGGGCAGAGGCCTGGAGTACCTAGTGGACTGGGAGGGCTACGGACCCGAGGAAAGATTATGGGTGGCGAGACAGGATGTATTGGATCCAACACTCCTGGAGGAGTTTAGGGGTCAGGGGATCAGGAGCCGCCCCTGTGGAGGGGGTACTGTCAGGGATCCACCAGCCACACCTTCACCTAACCCACCTATTACTCCAAGCAGCTCTCCTACCTACTAATGTTCTACACCTGGCACTCATCAGCCTCCAGGCTATATAATCTCCGTTCCCCACCAAGCTCATTGTCCGTGTTATAGTTTAGGCTGATGAACATTGCTGGACTACTCAAACTACGTATGCTACGTGTTTAGTTGGTTTTCATAGTTTACGGGACTCTAGTTCTCTGAACTTTCTCTGGTCATAGCATTCACCAGGTTTTACTAAACCTGGAGCTTAGCTCTGGTTTGCCGTTTTCTGCATTTGCCCTTTGTTTCTTCATTAAACATCATGAATTGCACTTCAGTTTCCGGCACGTTCTTCCCGCTGACACATTTTCTCCTGGATTACATCTTTCATGCAAACCAGATTTAAAATAAGTTTGCCCAGTGACATTACATTACTTAAATATGACTTCAGTTTCAAAACACACAGAATAAAGATACTTACTTTAAACAATGAAGTTGACTGACGTTCAAAATGGTGCTATCGTTCCACGTGAGCTCCAACGTCCAAATATAAGATCGCATACGTTAACCACCAAACCAACTTGTGTGCTTGTAAACTTGCATGTGTATATCCAATCAAGTTAAAATTGAGTTGGTTAAACAATTTTTGAACCAACTTATTCCCACTTGTTAAGTCAACAAAGTTTTTTGTCCAGTTAACTAATAAAAAATATTTTAAACTTTTTGTAAATTAGATTTTTTACAGTGTAATAGTTTTACTTCACAACAAAACTTTCTTATAGTTGACCAATTCCAGTGTTGTGGATGTGACATTTTAAGTAAAAACCTGAAATGTAAATGATCAGAGAATATATTTATTATCATTTAACCGTTTGTTAATAGTTTGCTAAACCCTCTAATGATAGAATCTACACATCTGATATCAGTCTATTGTTTAATTTTAGATCTCTGTTTAAAATCATGAAATTATGGCTGGTTGACCGTTTCATATTAGCAGGGCTGTCAAGTGTCACGCATTGAGAGTGACAGTCACTCATTTGGGTTTTTTCTCACGCTCTCCCGCCACACATCGTATTTCTCACGCAGAAAAACTTTTTGACTATTTATCATATATTTAATATGCCGCAGTGTTGCCGCAATATGCCGCAATACAAAATGTATCTGTCTGCACCGCTTAGTCGAGCCTGACACTTATCAGCCAATCAAAAAAAAGAGGCTACACAATAGCCAATCAGAAAATAGCACTATCTGGGTAAGATTTAATGCAACAACCAATGAAAAAAAAAAAAACATTAATTAGCGAGGGTATTTTCGATGGTCAGTTTGAATAAAACCTCAAAACAAAACAATCATGAGCCTAAAAATGTTTGGGCTTGAGCCGAGCTGTTTTAAATGGGAGCAACATTACAAATGATAAAAGAGGCCAAAAAGTGGGGTGTTCACTGGGGGGTTGGAGATGCCTGTCTTCAAAACTTGAGAGCCGTGATATTATTGTTGGTGCACAACTATACTAACTGAAAAATACCCATTTCAGTTTCCTTAAAATTTCTGTTGCAGCATATAAATGCAGTAAAATACAGACCTCAATAGACAACTTAGAAAGGGTTTTGTTCTTTATCTAAGAGCTTAATTTTTTATTAATAAGATTAACATTTACATAGAATTCCTCACTTACATTTTAGGGTTGATTAAATCAGTAACTGTAACTAAAGTAAAATAATCGAATGTGCTCCATAAATACTGAAAACAGCATAACACTTATTGTAGCAATACATACTTGGTTCTCTTCTCCAATCAGCAGTAATCGTGTCTCCTACTGTGTTTTTTAAATGCTGTGTAAATCACTTTGGGTTACATTAATACACAGAGGCATTGTGATCTGAGTCCCTACTCAGTTTTTTCACCACATTTAAATGAATTTTCCTTCAACGAGTCACTAGCATTGTGCACAATCTGATCAAGTGCCTTGAGAATCAGAAGATCCATGTCATCATCTGTGTCTATCTCCTCATGGTAGTTCTTCACAGGGAAAATGTTATTCATAGGAATCCCCACCATATTACTACACACTTCCATCTGTAAAAATTAAAACACAGGTAAAATTGATAATGTAAGAGTGAACAGAGTAAGATAGATGTTCAGTTTCTCACTAATTATGCCAGACATGGACATAGTCATAGTTGAGGTATTTGCACTTAGGGAGGAACTAATACTGAGGAATCAGACCTGAGATTAAACTATGGACTTGCATGCATGGTAGAGTTTGATGAAGTGTCAGATGTCAGATGTGTGCAGTTCTGAGCAGGAACTTACATCCAGGTTTTATTACAGGACATTAGCTTCCCAGACCACATATGAAGGTGTGAAGACTAGACTGTTCACATGTACAAAGATGGTAAGGACACGTGCCCCTAAGGACTGTAATTGTCTGTAATTACAGTCAGTGTTGGTTCTTCTCAGGCAGATTAATACTTAGATGTTTTTAGCTTTTTTAGGTGGTGAAGAATTTGGAAAACTATGCAAAACTTTGGATTATATAACCAAATAATTACCTTCTCTTTGATCTTCTTGCTGGTGTAGATCTTCCTTAAGTCCTGTTGAACCAGTGGACATGCTACATCTGGTCTTGTCATGATGATTACCTGAGGCATATCTGGATGATATGATAAATCATTTACAAACAAATCCTACAGTATGAACAACTTTCAATACAAACTAATTAGTCAGTAATGTAAAAGTTAATTAAAGGTAGCTTTAACTTGCTTTTAATTGATGAAACATTATTACTATTATTGTGTTAAAGGTCTGTATTTCTTCCCTGAGATTTTGTCCTAACACAGAGAAGATTATCATCTGTAACAAACATTCTTACCCCGTTTGGTAGCAGCCTGACGGATTTTTTTCAGCTTATCAATGACCCCATCATTCATCATTGATATTTTGTCTGCAGCAATAATGTTGACCAGGCATGTGGTTTGATCCTCGACACTTGGGTTGCTTCTGTAGTTAATGTCAGTCACACATGCCTCAAACTGAATGTGAAGAGGGAAGAATAGATAGATAGATAGATAGATAGATAGATAGATAGATAGATAGATAGATATTATTCACATGTTAATATGTCATTGTTTGACTGCATGTAGATTTTACTTACATTGTGTCCTTCCTGAAGTAACCCGTTTATGGCTCTGATGATGTCGTCTGCTTTTGCACCAGACTCTCTGTCCTCAGCTTTTGCACCAGACTCTGTGTCCTCAGCTTTTGCACCAGACTCTGTGTCCTCAGCTTTTGCACCAGACTCTGTGTCCTCAGCTTTTGCACCAGACTTTCTGTTCTCAAGTCCCATGATATCATTAAAGACAAAAGGCAAACTGGAGCCATCTTCTGCTTCAATATAATGAGTTTTGTACTGTAAGACAAATTCAGACGTATCATTTACTTTGTGTTCCTTTAATTCCCTATTATCTGTTTTTTAGCTGCTGGTATCTCATTAAAATCTAATTATACCCGGAGTAGTATTTAAACTTTAGAAAATGCTTACATTCTTTGTGAAACTGGTACCTCCTGTCCTGTCAACAAGAGCCCCAGAGGTGATTCGTCCTTGGAAAGCATTATTGACTGAGTTTATAAAACTGGACTTTCCTGCTCCGACTTCACCAACAACCAGAATCCTGACAAACCGAGCACTTGTTCTCTTGGGCTTGAATGTCCTCAGTTTCTGTTCAATTTTGTCCTTTTCTCTGTTACAATCAGAAAGTCACAAACTTTCCCTTAAATAAATGATATAAAGCATGACACTGAGCATGCAGATAAGTTTGTGTACTAATGTAAAGTGTAATATGAGCTACAGAGGCTGTTCATTCATTACATAACCCAAGGAGAGTAAAGCAAATTATTGTGTTTATTTCTTATTCATCTATCTACAGGATAAAGAAAGAAATAAAGAAAGTAAGAAACATTTTTTAATAAACGGTATCAAATAAAGAAGATCAATCCTTTTGGTTTCTGAGCAAATGTATGTTGTAACAGGTTCTGTTCAGAAGTGAGGATACATATTAATTACAGTTTAGGGGTAGAATTAACACCATGGGAAAATTAAAGAGGGAAAATAGTCATTTCTCACTCAAGGCAATGAGATTTTCTTCTATATAATTAAAGAAACTTACCCCCAAGGCATTTTCCTCCATGGATGATCGAATTCTGAAGAACAGACAACCAAATTCAGTATTTACACAAACAGTGCAGTTGAACGTATGTGTTCAGTATTCAGAATGTCTACAGTCTTCTGGTTCTGCAGCAAACCTAATGTGATTTTTCTGTCTCCATCACTTCAACCAGTCACAATGAAATATTCATTTGTAGTGAATTTAAAACAGAAAACATGAATTTTAATGTAATGTTTTGTGATTACAGGTTTACTAAAAAAAAGGAATAAGTGGCCAGTAAAATTGAAGAAAAAAAACATACAACATAAATCAACAAAACATGATTATTTGCTTACAAGTTAATTGCTTACTAAATTAAAGAAGTTTATTAAATGATGCAGAGTGAATGTGATCAATTCACATATTAATGTAAACTGAGTACGGTGTGAAATGTTGGTGCTGATGGGAATTATAACTATTGTATAAAACAATCATGTTAGAATAGTGCAGCAGTAATTCAACAAGTTTATTTCAGTTTGTCAGACAATGAAATGGGCCAGAATCACATCTAACTGAGACCTACACCTGTAAACACTGAAAAATCCTGAGAAACTGAATACATTGTACATCTAGTTACATCTGAGTTCTGACCACAATTTCTGTCTTACCTTCTTGTTACGTCTGTAAAACTTAGCTGTGTAATTTGTTAAAAGTTCTACTGCATGCACACAATTAGAAAAGTTGCTTTAAACTGAAATTTCTGCTTTAAACTGAATTCTCATAACGTGAAAGTAGGAAGATTTTCCCCATTCTGAACATTGTTTCCACTTAGTCACTGTGAATCACACTGGCTCCAATTATGCCAAGAAACTTCTGTATGAATGTCTGAAAATAATTTTTAAATTTGTCTTACCAAGTTTGGGAGGTGAAGGTGGAGGTGAAAATGAAGGTGGACGTGAAAATGAAGGTGGACGTGAAAATGAAGGTGGACGTGGACGTGGAGGTGGTGCTGATTGTTCTTGTCCCATTTTATACAATTTCTTTTGAAAAATCATGATAAAAAAATGAAAAATCAAATTGAAATTCTGGATTATTAAAAATGAACTAAACATAAGAGCAGTGTATGTTTTTATTTCCTTGTTCTACACAGGTATACATCTCTACTTAAATTATAAATCTGAGAGCTCCCGTTGTTATAGAATTCATTATTGGACTGAAAATGTCTAAAGCCAATGTACAAAGACAATGAAATGCAGTTAGAATCTAACCATAAGTTTATAATTGTTACATTTTCTAATGGTATAAATGGTAAGTTGTATAAATTCTAATGAGTGAATATCACTATATTTGTTTCCCAGTTGCAAAATAATGATAGATGCAAACACATACACACATGTCCATATTTAATTAACTTCTGTTTAACATCGAAGAAAATTCTTAAAGCGTGACTGACATAATTAAAGATTAAAGATCATGTGAAGATCAGATAACAGTAAAACATGAACCCACATATACTCACAGTTTATGGCTGCTCAGATCTACTGTAGCTCTCCACAGTGCCAGTTATATAGCATCAGTTGGGGGCTTCTCCTCCTCCTCCTGGGCTATTCTCATTCTTTCAAATGGAGGCATTTCATGGAAATGGAAAGTGAAAATAAATTCACATGCTGTTCAAAGAAAATCAGTAGATGTTTGGTGAAATGATTAAGTTATTATTAATTAAGTTACTATTATTAACACTATTATGATTTTTCAGTATCTCCAGAATACTTTACCTTCTCTGTATATTGTGGAGTTTATATAGTCACACACACACACACACACACACACACCTGACACAGACTGAAGTGATTAAATCCTTAGAACGCACTGTCACTTCTATAAATATGAAATAATCATCTCCTTACAGAAAACATCACCATAGGAACAATTCTACACATTCATTATAAATTCAGTTGAACTCCAGTGTGGGTTTTGTGACTATTCTAGTTAATAACATATTAGAACAGGTGTGTTGATGTAAACCTGGGTTGTGGCTTGTAGTAGGAGCTACAGGTACAGAAAATGTAACATCACTTACACATGTGTTCACCACATTGAAAGTTGTTCACATCCTGCTAAGCAAACATCTGTAAATATTAATTTATTTATTGGTTTTATAAAATAATGCAAACAATTGCAAAAATGTTAACTGTGGTATGTGCTGAACTCAACTTCTTAAATACTTCTGTAAATGTGTAGGAAGTTTTAGGTAGATATTAAATAAAGAGAGAGATGTTTGAATGTTGATAATACTCCTTAAAAGATCATGAGTTACTGTAAACTGAAACTGAAAGTATTTTAGTCTGTCATCAGGATCTCAACCGTTATTTTTGCTCCTTTAAACTGTTAAACATGAACTTATTTGAACTTGCAACAGAGATGGAAATACAATCTGTAAATACATGAATTATATTTTCATCTTTGTTGCCACAGAGTTGGAATTGCCTTTTTTCTGTACTAAAGAAGAGTGTGTCCCAATACTTTTGTCCATATAGTGTAAGTACAAGTCATTGATTTTTTTTTTTTTGGCTCAAGGTCTGCATTTAAATTCCCACCAGTGGTATTCAGCTGGGATTTAAGGTTTTGCTATCTGCAGACCAGTCAAGTTCTTCCACACTGACTGAATCAGTCATTCATTCATTTTCTACTGCTTATCCGAACTACCTCCGGTCACGGGGAGCCTGTGCCTCAGGTGTCATCGGGCATCAAGGCAGGATACACCCTGGACGGAGTGCCAACCCATCACAGGGCACACACACACACTCTCATTCACACATGCAATCACACACTACGGACAATTTTCCAGAGATGCCAATCAACCTACCATGCATGTCTTTGGACCGGGGAGGAAACCGGAGTACCCGGAGGAAACCCCCGAGGCACAGGGAGAACATGCAAACTCCACACACACAAGGTGGAGGCGGGAATCGAATCCCCAACCCTGGAGGTGTAAGGCCCCATCTGAATCAGTCATTTCGTTTTAAATCTACCATTATGCACAGCGGCATTGCTATTTTAGAATAGAAAAGGGTCCTGTTCAAACGCTTGCTATACAATTAGAAGCACACAATTCCATCGAATATTATATGCGTAAACATTAAGATTTGTACTCATGGAAATTACTAAAGTAGTCAAATATGTTCATTAGAAGGGGGTGTCCCAATACTTTTGGCAACAAGGTGTATATCCAAGCAAATTTTTTTTGGGTGACCTATCTCAAACAATATAAAAATCTCTTTGTGGTCCAGCAGAATTCAATAAATTATGGGTTATAATTTTTAGGACTATTAGGACTACTTACTTTTTACTCCAGCACTTTAAAGGCATAACAAGTTTGCCTTTTTTCCCTTTTATTCTATAACAATTTTATATATATTTTATTTTTAATTATTTATTTTATTTTGATGACTGGAGTAGAACTATATCTGAGTCCAATTTTTGCAGTTCATGTTGACAGAAAATGTGTCGCTTGGCAGAATTGTAAAATAAATATTTTTCTGTAAAAATGAGTCTTTTTTATTGTTTGCAGTATGGTTTGCAATCTCTGTGTTGGATTTTTAATGTGAATGCCATACAGTAATTTGTGGAAGTTACTTAAGTCCTTAGCTTGGTCTCCATGGTCCTGGAGAAATGTTGTCTCATTTCACTGCAGTAGCTACACTTCCTGTGATTGTGAGTCATCAGGCTGTTTTATGCTCTAGTGTCTGTGCCTGTCCTCCGTATTTTCTGAGTCGTGGATTATCAGTGTTTTTGCCCTGTGTGGAATAGAACACTAGCATAGATTGTTGCTTATGAATGTTGCTGCTTCATGTCAACCGAGTTGTGGATTATCGTTTAGACTCGAATACTACATGATATCTAGTTTGTTGAATATTGTATTATGCACTTTTTCACCTGTGTGGATTATTACGTCCTGTGTGGATTATTACGTCCTGTGTGGATTATTGCCCAGGTTTGGATTATTGTTTGTGAACTCTTTTATTTCATGCTAACCTGTTTTGTGACATTTTGTTTGGCACTTTCACCTGTGTGTATCATACTATCCAGAACTCTGTCTTCTTGGATTGTATTGATTGCTCATCCTGCTCTTGTCCTGTGTTTGCAAAGACTGTTAGTAAACCCCCTTAACCTTACTCATGCCTGGCGTCCTGCATATGGGTCCCTTCATCTTGTCTGTCACTTTAAATGTGTATGAATACTAGATAGATAAATACAGCCACAGTTTAGTACTTTTGGGTCATTACCCTGTATGACACACACACATACACAGATGTTTGAATAATATTTTTTTGAAAGAGCACAATTTAATGTAAACTAAAAGTCAATGTATTTTAGATCATCATCAGGGGCCAGTTGTTCAAAGGTAAGCTGATCGGATTTTGGTTATCGGATTGGATCAAATCTTGAAAATGGGTTGTTCAAAAGGGAAAGAAGGATTCTGAAATCCGATTAGATTACAGAATCCAATCCTAGTTTTAATCTGGATCAAACCTTCAGTTTGTGTTGTTCAAAACTTGTCAGTAGGATTTGGATAACTTTGGTCCAAAAAACTGGATTATCCTGATCCCAACAGGGGGTAGGATTTCAAGGTGGATTCCAGGAGGAACATGTAGTAAAACTTTAAAATTGGTCAAATAATACATTTGTATCATTTAGTGTATACTTTTTAGTGTATAGGTTGCATTTATATTTTGCACTTGACTTGTGTAACCGTTGTAACAGTGATAAAGTAGATATAGTAGACATAGGCTACCAATTAAGCTATTCAGTATAGTAAAGTAAAAATAATGAAATATGAAAATCTCCCAAACAGATTTCAATAACAAACAAAAATAATATATTCCATTTTTCTGTCATTCATCACTGTATATTAATTTCAAAGAAACAATCAGAGATGAGCCTGTCAAAAATAATGTCTAACAATTGCATCCCTCACTATACGTCCAGTCAGTCCCTCATTCGGACAGAATGCCAGACATTGGTCTGGTTCTTCAACAGGCTCAGGTGCATCATAAACATCATCACAGAGAGGGACATTGTGCCTGGTAGCGATGTTGTGCAGGATGATACACGCTAGTATTATGTTGCATGCTTCCTGTGGTTCCACTCGCAAGTAGTTAAGGCATGCAAAGCGTCTCTTCAGAACTCCATTTAAACGCTCAGTTGCACATCTTGTTTTGCAATGAGCAGTGTTGAAGCATGCCTGCTCAGGTGTGGTTGCTGCAAGAAAAGGAGTCATCAGCCAGGGTAGGAGTGGATAGGCACCGTCTCCTAATATTATGCCATCTGGTCGGTTGGTTTGGAGCTCTCTGTATAAAGCACTCTCTCTCTCAGGATACGTCTATCATGAACAGACCCAGGCCACTTCATGACACAGTTTGTGACGATGAGCTCAGCATCGCCCACAAGTTGGATGTTGATGCTGCGCCTCCCCTTTCGGTTGATGTACTCCCAATCCCTCTCATGAAGTGCTTGGATATGCACATGAGTGCAGTCAATAACCCAAATAGTATTGGGCATGTTCCCCAAAAGAAAACACTTGTGCTTGGTCTGTTCAATCTGGACATCCTTTGGAAGTGAAACAAACTGATTGACCAGGTTGGCCAATGCAATTGACACAGCTTTCACTACATCACTCACAGTTGATTTGTCTACTCCTATATTGTCACCAACTACTTGGTAGAAAGTCCCATATGTATAGAAGCGCAGACCAATGGGGACCTGTTCTTTCACAGACAGACTGTGGCTCCTTCGGGTTCTCCATTGAAGTTTTGGCCTGACAAGGTCTGCAATGTACTTAATATCAGCATACAGTTCTTCAGTGGTGTATTGCTCCAGTGGTTGTGCACACTCAACATACACCCTTTGACGGTATCCTCTTCCACCAAAACGGTGGTAGTGATGGACAATACTTGCCATGTCAGTGCCTCTCTCTATGTCCTCTGAGAAAGGCTGAATATGAGATGGCTGTCAAATACCCACACACCAAATGTGCTGTGGCTTGTGTTCAGTTAAATCAATCATGCCCAAGGCCTATAAATACTATGTTCACTGCAACAGATGAGCTGTAACCATGGACTCAAAAGGACCTAATTTCACTGTTGCAGAAACCCATGCACTGCTGGAGAGTGTTAAGTGCCATTATGCCTCAATAGTAGGAAGCTCTGTTGTGGGTGGAATGGTGACTAACAAAACATTTGGGTTGAAATCACCCAGAATGTGAATGCAATGGGGTCTGGACAGAAGAGGACCTTGGAGCAAGTGAAATTTAGATGGAAGAATCTAAGGGCCAAAACAACAAAGGACCTTGCTGAAGCAAAAAACAGGCAACCCAAACGGGCAACAAACCTTTTAAGAAAGGTGAATACACAGATGTGGTTCTGGACATTATTGGAGTTGAGAACGCTAAAGCTCTGCACGGGATTCAAGGTGTTGTAGGGGATGGTGAGCCTACGATTGTAGAGGAAAGTGAGCCAGTTCCTCCTAATGCAGAGGAAACCTTGATTCTGGATCTCAACCCTATTATTGAAATACAACCTGGATTGAGACTGACATGTCAGACATTCTGCTAATAGTCTTACTTCATCACAAAAAAACTTTTCCAGTGATACATATTATAATGTGGGGGCACGGTGGTTTAGTGGTTAGCACGTTCGCCTCACACCTCCAGGGTCGGGGTTCGATTCCCGCCTCCGCCTTGTGTGTATGGAGTTTGTATGTTCTCCCCGTGCCTCGGGGGTTTCCTCCGGGTACTCCGGTTTCCTCCCCCGGTCCAAAGACATGCATGGTAGGTTGATTGGCATCTCTGGAAAATTGTCCCTAGTGTGTGATTGCGTGACTGAATGAGAGTGTGTGTGCCTTGCGATGGGTTGGCACTCTGTCCAGGGTGTATCCTGCCTTGATGCCCGATGACGCCTGAGATAGGCACAGGTTCCCCGTGACCCGAGGTAGTTCGGATAAGCGGTAGAAGATGAATGAACATATTATAATGTATTAGCTCTGAAAAATTAATCAAATCTTAAAGTTTTAATATTACTTCATAATTCTAACTTTACTTTATAATTCTAACTTTACTTTATAATTCTAACGTACTTCATAAAGATTCTTTCCACAAGCCATCAGACTCCTCAGTAACTGAACTGAACTGTACCAAACACAACACACACACACACACAACCAACTGTGTGAACTGCACTGACCTACACCAAACACAGTCTTCCAATATACACCATGTACACAGCACAACCATATAAAACTATTTACATGCTGTTTATGCACACTCTTGTTGCTCTTTGCACGTTTTCTTTTACATTTCAGTCGACTGCTGTTTTGCACAATACATTACAGAACCTCATGTAACTGCTGCTATAATACTAATGTTCATTCCAGTATGTCTGCACATGCAATACAGAACACACAGTATTTACACTGGTTTACACTCGTCCTGCACTGTCTTTTGTCCTGCACTGTCTTTTGTCCTGCACTGTCTTTTTGTCTTGTTAGGTTACACAGATACACATTATGTGTCTAGGACTAACTTACTAAGTCCTTAGCTCTGTCTTTGTGTTGTGTAGCTCCCTGATCCTGGAGGAACATTGTCTCATTTCACTGTGTACTGCAACAGCTATATACTGTATGGTTGTAATGACAATAAAAGCTTCTTGACTTGACTTGAAAGACAGAATATTCCATTACACTTGAGTCTGAGGACTGAGTTCACATGACTGAGACTGACATGTCAGATATTCTGATAATAGTCTTGCCGCATCACAACAAAACTTTACCAGTGATACATATTATAATGTATTAGCTCTGAAAAATTAATCAAATCTAACAGAGGTTTTTAATGTTATTTCATAATTCTAACTTTACTTTATAATTCTAACGTACTTCATAAAGACAGAATATTCCATTACACTTAGCATTTTAGCAATAATGCACTTTGTGTCACACTAATCTCACTGAGGCATTGAGATCTGAGACTTTACTGAGTTTTTTCACCAGATGTAAGTGATTGTTCCTTCAACACCTCAGCAGCGATGTGCAAAATCTGATCAAGTGCCTTGAGAATCAGAAGATCCATGTAATCTTCTGTGTCGATCTCCTCATGGTTCTTCACAGGGAAAATAGGAGTCTTTATGTTAAAATCTGGAATTTGTTTTTTTTTTAGTGAATAAATTTAACTAGAATGAACTTAATGTATTATGTAAGCAAACCAGCAAAGTTCTTCTTTAAACCTTTTACATGTTTATAGGAGAAGACAGTGAATAATGAACAATAATTCCCAATAAAGGGCTCTGTTCTTGGTCCACTTCTATTCATTCTGTACATTCAGCCGCTTGGTAACATCATTCGTCGACATGGTTTTAGCTATCATTGTTATGCTGATGATATTCAGTTATACACTAATTGTCAACCAGTTTCTGTTAATGTAAAATCCTCACTTTCCTCTTGTGTTAGCGAGTTAAAACTATGGCTACACTCAAATTTTCTTAGCCTGAATCTGGGTAAAACCGACATTCTGATAACTGGTCCTCCATCTCTAATAAAAAACAACTCTGTGGACTTTAGTCTTGATCTGGATGCTACTACGATTTTCCCCTCAGCTACCGTTAGAAATTTAGGTATCATATTCGACCCCTCACTATCCTTTGATGCCCGTATTCGCAGCCTCTCTAAAACGTCTTTTTTTCATCTACAATGCATTGTCAAACTGCTACCTTTTATCTGCAGAAATGATGCCGAAACATTAGTACATGGTCTGATTACGTCCCGTCTCGATTACTGCAATTCACTCTTCTCTGGTTTATCAGCTCACTCTATCTCACGTTTACAGTACATACAAAACTCGGCTGCCAGAATGTTAACCTCCAATAAAAAATCTGCCCACATCACCCCTATATTATTTGATCTTCACTGGCTGCCAGTCTCATCACACATAAAATATAAAATCATACTGCTCACTTATAAGGCACTAAATGCTCTTTCCCCCCCATCTTTCCGATCTTCTCTCATCCTATGTACCTTCACGATCACTTCGGTCTTCAAATTCTGAACTTCTTTGTATTCCTAGATACCGTTTATCCTCTGCGGGTGGCAGATCCTTTTCTGTCATTGCTCCAACACTATGGAACTCCCTACCCGTTGCACTCAGAACCATCACCACTTTGTCTGAATTTAAATCAAGGCTTAAGACCTTTTCAACCTTCACTACCAGTAAATGGATATATATTAGGAGTCCTTAATTTTTCTGAAATGTGGTGTATGTACTGTGTACTATGTAGAGTCCTATCTCTTGTACTGTATGTTTTTGTGTTTAATCCTGTCTTCTGTTATTATCTCATGCAGCTGCACGTGATCTTTCGTTCTGGGCAAATGTCCGACGTATATGTATGTATATGTATGAACCTTCGTCCTGGGCAAATGTCCGACGTATATGTATGTATATGTATGAACCTTCGTCCTGGGCAAATGTCCGACGTATATGTATGTATATGTATGAACCTTCGTCCTGGGCAAATGTCCGACGTATATGTATGTATATGTATGAACCTTCGTCCTGGGCTAATGCCCGACGTATATGTATGTTACCTTGTAAAGCGTCCTTGAGCTTGTGAAAGGCGCTATATAAATTAAACATATTATTATTATTATTATTATTATTAATAATGTTGATCCCATATTGTTAAATCAAAGTGATAATTATGTAGGGAATTATATTATCTATCACCACCTTTCCTTTTATTCCTTTCCTAGATATACTGTATGAGAAGTGCATTCCACCACCTCGGTGCAGAACAGACTAATTTAAATTAATGAATGAATGAATTAATTGATTGAGTAATTGATTAACTGATTAATTTATTTATTAATTTATTAATTTATTTATTTAACATGTGTGAGGTCAGAGCTCACACCAGCACCTATAAACAGCAGAATATTGCTCTTTGCCCACCAACAGGCCAGGTGCTGAGGTACCTGTGCACCACTTCAGCACCAGGCTGAGTGAGCAGAGACCGAGCAACCAATCAGAGTGGTGGATTCCTGGGTCTATGGAGATCAAATACTCCACATGGTTTCCAGGAATACTGAGTGTGTGCTGCTTTCTCAGCTACTCTTTTACTGCATAATACTGCTCTTGTATTATTATAAAGACATTAGTACCTACAGCCTACTGTTTATACACTACACTGTATACAGTATTTTACTCTATTAAAATACTCCATATACTCAAATATTAAGTATTTCTATACTACAAACAGTTTGATTCAGTTTTTTCTTATATTTAAGATTTTTCATCAAGTCCACTGATAATGAGTGTATGTGTGTGTTCTAAGAGGCTCTGACAAATACAGTGACTGAATATATGCACTGCCACTTGTGCTCCTGTTCTGTATGCTCTCAGAGACAGAAGCAGGCTTGTTGCTCGCTGGCTTGAGTAGTTCAGAAACTGGGATTTTACAGGACAGTTTACACAGAAAAACAAACAAATCATCCATTAAGCAGCAGTTCTGAGGGCAGAAAGAGCTTAATGACAGGAAAAGGAACAGGAAAAAGGCCAGACTGGTTCGAGCCAACAGGAAAACTTATGTAACAGCTGATAATGTAGAAATACAGAAGCAGTACAGTCACACACACAACACACTGCATTACAAGCTAACAATGTGTATCATGTTCTAGGCAGATAAATATTTGTTTATTACCCTGTTGTAACCCTTTTCTTTCTGTACCACACACACACACGCACACAAGCACACACACACGCGCACACACGCACACACACACACACACACACACACACACACACACACACACACAACACACTACATTACAGGCTAAAAATGTGTATCATGCTCTAGGCAGATAAACATTTACTTATTACCCTGTTGTAACCTTTTCTTTCTGTACCACACACACACACGCACAAGACGACACACACACACGTTCGCGCACGCACACACACGCACACGCGCGCGCACACGCGCACGCACAGACACACGCGCACAAGCACACACACACACACACAAACACGCACACACACACTCTGATAACTCTTCTTGAAAGAGCGTGATTTACTGGAAACTGAAACTGAAAGTATTTTGTTGATCAGATATAGAACAAAAAAACGTTAGGGGTTTTTTACACCTGGTCACGTCATGCGTTTTCTGTGATCCGATAGCTGGAAACGTGCGTACGGCAGTTTTCGCGCAAAGGTTGTGATCTATAAAAAAACAAACTTGACTGGAGAATGTGCGCACCTTTGAGCAAACTTTGAGACGTGCGTACGCACATTCTAGAGACAAAGGGAATTGGCGACACAGATGGTGAGGTCGTGAACTGAAGTTAGATCGTAGAAAATATATGTGAGAAGAACGATTATAAGAATTAATGGCATTTAATTTTCACTCCATTTCATACGTTATATCCACATTATCATGAAGATTAAATCCAACAGTGTTATTTGTGCCGATTGTTTTAGGCTATATACATCTAGTAAAACCCAAACGTAATTCAAAATGTATTAAAAATAATAATAATAAATATAGCTGCAAGCAGCGATACCGGGGTCAAGCCAATCAGATGCGCTCAGAACATGTCGCTGATGAACCATACCAAGTTTCGTAGCGATATGGCATTGCATTAGTAAAATACTGAACTTAACGTGAAAATTCAAAATGGCCGTCCGAAAACCGTTTGGTATCGTTTGACTCAGCATGCCTCAAGGAGTCTAACAACACCTCCTTCATGATTTTAGACTCAAGT